>NC_053028.1:601630252-601833218 GCF_003073215.2 Triticum urartu
AAACGTAATTTAATTATGAAATTGTCGTAAAATTATCTCGGGTGAAGAATAATTTATTCTGCACCCTGGTTGATGAATAGTAACACTATATATATATATATCATAATTAAATTACGTTTGCAATTCAAATAGTTACATTCTTATTGATTTACTACGTAAAATTTGGCATAAGAAAATAAAAATATAGATCATAAGAGAAGAAAATTTGCAGTTTATGTGTATTTTACACTATTTTTTTATGTTTGTAATTTTACATAACGTAAAATATTTTTTACAATGATTATATATTTTCTTACGATCTCTTTTTATGTCGGAAATAAAATAAAACTTACGGAACATGAAATTACGGGGCGTTGATGGTAAAATAGAGAGGGGAGGGGGGTGAAGAATAACTATTTCTCACCCAGGGTGACGAATAGCGCGACTCTATATATATTGCACAATGTATGAAAAAAGACATCAAAACATATGTTTGAAAAGAAATGTTTGTCATGTGTCTGAAAAATGTTAAATGCGTATAAAAATGTTACTAATGTATACAAAAGTACAATGTGAATAAAAAGATAGACATGTTGGAAAAATTTAAAAGGTAGAAAAAATGTTAAAATAACATAGAAAACTGAAACCCAAAAGAAAAAGATTGAAAATCAACACATGAAACCGTTGAAAATAGACACAAAAAAGATGAAAAACCGATAAATGAACACAAGAAAAAACCAATGATAGGTTCTCGAACTGGTCCGAACCTCTCTATAGAACCTCCCAAAATCAGATACAAAAACAAAAAATAAAAAGGAACGAGCTACCACGGCAGAGTGGAGGCTACCATAGCTCTCTCAGTACGCAAGAAACAGCCCGGCGACATAATGCGTCACATAGGACCTGCTACCCTGAGCCCGATACCGCCCATAGTTGGATATAAGGAACCGATGTCGAAAGCTCTTCCATAGCTCTTTCGTGTTTTGGGTTTTGTTTTATCTTTCATGTTTCCTTTTTTGTTACTTTGGTTTATTTCCTTCACCTTCCTACTATTTCCAGAGAAAAAAAATTCTGTATATACTTTTGAAAATTAAATGAACAACTATTGTAACCCATTTGTACACTTCGCAAATGTATGAACTTTCTCAATATATATATGAATATTTGCTTAGTACGTAGCAAAAGTTTTAAATAAGAGGCGAACATTTTTTGACGCATATGAAATTTTTTAGGTACATGAATATATTTATTATATATATATATATATAAACTCTCCAATTATATAAATTTAATTAATTAAATATTTTAAATTTAATAAAGTTATTTTAGTAAAAACTTGTATGCATCAACGGGCCGCACAATGGTAGGTGGATTGCTATCCTCTTGGAGAAGGAGATATCCTAGCGAATATCCAATTATGTGCCTAGGTTCATCTACACCCGGTGAAAAGTAAATAAACAAAAACTAGAAAATTTTAAAAAACTGATTTTTTGCATGTAAGATGATTGGGTGTGTGAGGTGCCTGCAAATTTCAAATCATTTGGACATGTTAGTAGCTCTCACGAAAAGAAATCGGGTCTGAATAGTGCACAAACAGTTAACTTTTTCACATACGTCAGTTTTTTGCTGGGAGCTAGTAACACATCCAAAGGCTTTGAAATTTGGAACGGACATCACACACTCTGTCATCTTTCTTCACACAAAAAATCGGAATTTTTGAAATTTATTTAATATTTTTAATGACTTTTTTGTTCACTCCCGAGGTCATCGTAGCCTGGGAGCCAAAACGCTGCTCTCATATCCTGGCCGCTATAAGCAATATATAGGAGCTCCAAATGGTAGCTATATACGGGCCAAAGCTAGAAATATCACACTGATTGCCCAGAGGCATCCAACATTAGTCATAGCCCATTTCGCCATTTCCCACCCCCTTATATTAGTTTCATATTTTCCTCAGAATTTCGTTTTATTTTTGCATATGATTTTATTTTTATGGGGTTCCTTGTTTATTTTATTTTATTTATTTTATTATTTCATTTTATATTTTCTAAAATAAATATAAACAGTTTCTACAAAGACCACAATTTAGAAAAGTACAAGGTATTTTTAGATACACGAATTTTTAATAAGAATACATGAAACATTTTTTGTGGGCATTGAAACCTTTTAAAATGAGACGAGCATTTTTCCATAAATACATGAACAATTTTTATATAAAATGAATATTTTTTAAATTAAAAAATGGGCAGCCCGGTGCACGTAGCCCCCGCTTACACAGAGTCCGGGAAAAAATTCCCTAACTCCATTAGCAATTTTTTAGAAATACAGAAACACTTTTATAAATTTTGATAAAAATAAAAAAAATCTTATTATTCCCTAATTAATTATACTTTTAAAATTTGATGCACACAATTCAAAAATTATATTAGTTTGCATGCTTACATTATTGAATTTTTTATTAACATCCCATTTATTTCCCAGTCAAACGTCCTAGGTGAGGTCGTTGCGTAAATGTGTCAGCATCAGAAGAACGCGCCTGGGGTGGGTGCTAACGACCACAAGAGGCAGAATATGGTCGCTATAGACGATTTTGCCCACAACTATAGATGCATACACAACTGAAGCTTTGGCAATCAAGAAAGGACTTGAACTTGCAAACTTTTGGGTGTCTATAAACTACTGGTCCATTTAGATTGTGTGGAGTCGGTGAAAGAAATTCAGCAAAGGAGTGATCAACTCGCAACCCATATTCTTAATGACTGCTTCATTTTTCGTAATAAATTTGGCCATGTTATTTTTGAGCATTGTGCACGAGAGACGAATCGTGTGGCTCATGAACTAACTAGTAGGGCTAGGGTTGAATTTTTCCATTTTCCTTTTATTTACATTTTCTTTTGATTTGATTTTTGCATTTTTATTTCGATTTTATTTTATTTTTGTCTTTTAAAATAAAAATATATTATAAACAATTGTGAACATTTTTTCCAAATACAGGAACACATTGGACAAACAAACGGACATTTCGTAAGATACTAGATAAACCTTCTTAAAATGGATGAACATTTTTAAAGGGGACACTTTCCAAAATTACATGAGCATTTATTTCAGTAAATAAACATTAAAAAATACATGATTTTTCAAACGGTGTGATCAGTTTTAAGAACTACACCAACGCCTTTGAAATTACGTGAATATTTTTAAAATGCGTAAACAGTTTTGAATTTCATGAACAATTGTTAAAATACGAAAACACTTTCTGAATTGCGTGAATATATATTAAAATTCAAATACCTTTGAAATCCTGCGGGTGATTGGGGAACTATGGACGCTTTGAGCGTTAAATAGAATTATGCTTGGTGGGTACATTTGCGACATAACATGATGTGAATTTGCCTCCCGCTCTTTGTTAGCGAAATCCCCATTTGACGCATTATGCTTCCAACTGTCCACCTTTCGCGGGAACAACTAACGAAGGAGTACACCTTCGGGAGCCCCCGCAAGGGCCACCCGGGGTGGGCTGAGAGTGCGTTACTTGGCGCGCTCTCAGCCGCCGTCACGTGTTGCGATTTGGGTGCTTCATTTGTTTTTTTATTTTTCCGTACGAGTTTTCGGGTTTTTGGATGGTTTATTTTGGGGGTTTGGGTTTCCGGTTTCCCCCCATGTCTTTCTTAGGTTTTTGACAAAAAACATTCTGAATTTTTTTCAAGTGTGGAAAAACGCATTTTCTTTTTTGCTTCCGCAAAAGGCACGGTCATGCCCCTCGGAATGAAAAAAACACATTTTTTTCTTTCACGAGAGGCATGAATTTGCTTCCGCGAGAGGCACAACCGTGCCTCTCGAAAATGGAAAAACATGTTTTTTCCTTCACGAGGGGCGCGGATTTGCTTCCGCGAGTGGCACAGTCGTGCTTCTTAGAAACGAAAAAAACATGTTTTATTTTTCTTTTCCCTTCTGCAAGAGGCATGGATTTGCTTCTGCGAGAGGCACAGTTGTGCCCCTCGAAAATGGAAAAACGAGTTTTTCCTTCCATGAGAGACACACATTTATTTCTCGTGGAGGCACGGATTTGCTTCCGCGAGAGCCGAGAGGCACAATCGTGCCTCTTACGGAAAAGAAAACATGCTCCCAGTTCGGTTTTTTCATCCATTTTTTTTCATGAGAAAAAAATTCGTCAAAACATATGAACATGTAATCTAGTTTTTAAGATCTCGACATGAGGAATCCAACGATGAAAATCGTTGAAGATTTGGACGCACGGCTTAACTGATAAAATATTTTGAATAAACGGATCTACGAAAAAAAGAAAACTTTCAGGTTGTAACAAGTGGTGCACAAGTAGTGTGCCACTTTTCACTACTGGTGTGGGAGTGCCCTTCGCAAAGAGTGCTACTTAATTAGTGATTTCGACCTGTCGCATAGGGGCTTGCGATCGAGCAGCCAGTTGGGCCGACCCGTGAAGGTCTTGCAGCGTTTTCGGTTTCTGGGGTTTCTAGTTTTGGAACCTGGTCTTTTCTTTTTACATCTACTTTACTTTTTTCGTTTTGCCTTTTATTTTTCATTTTTTTTCTGTTTCTCTTTTCTTTTGATTTTTCAACTTTATTTTTTGACAAGATTTTCAGAAATGTTCACATTTTCGAAATTTTGTTCATTTTTACATAAAAAAGTTCTTTTCTTCAAATTTAGTTCAGAAATTGCAAAAAAGTTTTAGAATTTCAATTTTTGTGTTTCTTTGTAAAAAAGTTCGAAAATTAAAAAATGTTCAGAAATCCAGAAAAGTTTTGAATTACAAAATTTGTTTGTTTCTTTTAAAGAAACACAAACATCCTTTTCAGAAATTCCAAGAAAGTTGTATATTAGATATTTCCATATTTTTTGAAACTTTAAATTATTTGTTCACAAGTTTTAAATATTCGCAATTGCAAAAAATATTTTTGTTTTCAAAATTTGATCTCAAATTCAAAAAATCTTCATTTTTCCATATTTTTTGCAAATAAAACAAATATTTTGTGGGAATTTCATAAAATCCGTGCCTCCTGATAAGCTTGTTCACAATTTCGCAAAATGTTCCTGTTGTCAAAATTTAGTAAAAAATGCAAAAATGTTCTCCTTTTGAAAATTTGTTCGTAATTTCAAAAAAAATCCCATTTTTATTTTCCCATGTTTTTCATAGTTTTTTTTTTGCATTTTCCAAAAATAGGTCATAGTTTTGAAAAATGTTCTCGCTTAGATTTTTTTCCCTATTTTGTCAAGAAATGCTTGATATTTCGGAAATGTTCGAGTTTTATAAAAGTTGGAAATGTTCGTGTCTAAAAAATTATTTAATTTTCTCAAATAATCAGATTCAAAATTTCAGAAAAACATTAAATCTTTCATGGGTTTTGTTCATATATACTGCGCTGTCAGTCTAAGCATTAAATCCTTATGTACTACAGTGGCTAGCGACGTTGTCAACTTTGTTGGAGGTCGTGTGTTTGAATGATCGCACACACTCTTATTTTGTGAATTATTTATTTAAGTTTTGCCGCTGCCGTTACCTTCTTTAAGTATCACAATGCAAATCTAGCAGTAGAGTCATCCTGTCGCAGTGGCTACCAACACGAGAGCTGCAGCTGGTCGCTGTTCGATTCCCATCTAGAGCGGCAGTTATTCAATGCCCAGGTCAGTTGTTCCTGTGGGAATCGCCGCCTGTTTGGCGCAATATTTAGTGGGCCTCCTCATATTTGCGCCAGACCTTGATTATCTATATGAATAATAAGATAAACATTATATTCTGCAACATGTATTTGTATTTGAAAGAGATTTTCTTCTTAATTTTGTGATATAAAGTTTATATTAGGCCAAACTTTAGCCGAAAATAAGATGAGCCTAATAAACCTGAACGGAGGAAGTAATTAATTTCTTGACTTTTTTTTGGGTAAAAAAATCCAGTGCTTGCAATACTCTTGTCCAATACTTTTTTTTGAGAAAAGTTTCAATATATTCATCATTAATAATGATAGTATAACGAATACCAGAAATAATAAAAATTACACCTAGATCCGTAGACCACTTAGCGACGACTACAAGCACTGAAGCGAGCCGAAGGCGCGCCATCGTCGTCGCCCTTCCTCCCTAAGCCGGACAAAACTTATTGTAGTAGACAGCCAAGATGTCGTCGTGCTAAGCGGAAAATGCCAACGGAGGCCGAGCTCCAGTGAGCTTGTTTTCAATTTTTATTTTTTTGGAGCGCGAAAAATTCCAAATTTATTGTTTGAACACCATGCACATGTATACTATGTATATGCAAAATTTCACAGTATTATACGTTTACATGTGGCGTACAAGAAAAAGACAAATACACATTTTTTAATGGGCCTTTTATTTTTGTTATTGGGCCAGAAATTTGTTATTTTTGTACAGCCTACAAATCACAACATTTTTCGACGAAATTTAACACATTCTTGCAGAATACATATAAGTTTTCATGGTATTTTTTTCAGATTTTTTTAGAACTTTTAAATACGCTTTTTGATTTTTTCAAAATATCGAGCTCACTGGAGCTCGGCCTCCAAAAATCCACACTCTCGTGCTAAGGCCCTATATGACCAACGCATCAGAACAACAACCACTATCATTGAAGACAAGTTTAGATCGGAAGAATCCAACCTGTAGAGAAACGAACACACACGAACAAAGAGCAGATCCACGTGGATCCATCGAAGACAAACCTCCACAACCCTCCAATGACGCTAGAAGCACCACCAGTTCAGGGCTAGGTGGGAAGAATCTTGTTCCATCTTCAGAAAGCCGTCGCTGCCGCATCTCTCTGAGTAGGACACAAAATTTTAAAAAAGCTCAAAAAAGCATTCAAAACAAAGCTCTTCCACCGGTAAAGGCCGAGTTCCACCACGCCTCCATGGTCCTAAGGCGACAGGAGACAAGATAGACCGACACTGGCACCGACGTGAGGCAGGAGGAACCCTAGCCGTAGCCGGATATGAGGGTTCTTTTGCTGGAGGCTGGGATACTCGGTCGTTCGTTCTTACGCGACCCTTCTCATCGAATTAGACGGCACAGTACCCACAAGACTCCGAACTTTTTTAGGAATTTTCACCGAACATACTGAGTAAGTGGTGCAAGAGCGAACACTACTTGGATTTAAACCCTAGTAAGTGGGAGTACGTGATTCCTCTACAACTCTATCACCCCACGGAAAGTATATTAGCTCCAGCACAACTGGAACCATGCATTAAACTCTTTTTTTGCGGGGTAACCATGCATAAACTCTGACCTGATGCATAGTAGTAAATATTCCTCCTCTAGTGATTTCGGTCAGTCGTCCACAGTTCATCGCCACAATGGAGATGAGAGAGCGATGTGCATCGCATCGGATGGGATATCTAGCCATCTAGGGGGTAGGGGACGTGATTGCCAACAGATTGATTGATTGGATTCCAGATGTTTCTTGTGCGAGATCGATCAGCACACGAGATCGTCACTGCGATCCCCTTTGTCCATGTACTAATTGTCGTGCTCCACTCCCATCAATCGTCGTCGTTTCCCTTTCACTCTTTTCCTCTTTGCTAGCTCCGTTTCTGCACGGGTGTGAGCTGTGCCGGTTGCCGTTGCGTGCCTCCGCTACAGTTTGCTACCTACGACGGCGCGGATTCATCGTCGACGTGATTCGTTACGCTGTTGATTATGCAGAGTCGCGCTTGGAATTTGGCTGTGCGTGCATCTCGATCGCAGTATCGCAAAATGTGCCCGCGGTGCATTGTGGCGACTGCAAACTTCGACCGTGACTGTCACTAAGAATACGGGTTGAATGCATACTTCCAGTACCGCCGAGGCCGAGAGGTCCAACCTCCCTTTTCGGAAAAACAAATACATACTTCCAGTACCGATGGGGGTGGTTTGTACCCCAAATCAATCCATGTTTGAAAAATTAAAGTACCATTAAGAATTAAAATCTTCATGTGGTTTGTATATTTTTTTAAAAAAAGAAGCAGGATGACCTCCGTCCTCTGCATCTGGGCGATACACACGGACACTTTATTAATTATTCTCACAAGACCTTACAAAATAATACAACAGTAAGACTGAAGCCGCCGTCTAAGCCACTCTATCCAGTTGATGAAGGGGCGCAGATAGCCTGGACCTAATACCAAATAGACATCGCAGCCAAACCTAACATCTAGGACCTGAGATCCCATCCAGGACGCCTGCCGGGCATGGGTCTCACCGGTCCGGCGTGCACTCAGAGGCCGCCGCCACCAACTTCCACCGCTCCATCTTCAGAACTGTACTAATGCATCAACCTTGCTCGGTCCAGCTATCGTCGATACCACCACGGCGCCCAACGGCACCTCCTCCCTGCGCGCAAACATCTGAGGACGTCGCAGTCGCTACTGATACACCTCAGCACTATGCTGCCAAGTACCACCAGCCGACACTGCTTGAAGTCTTTGGAAGATCTGTCATGCGTAGCACCTGTCGGTCAGGCATGACTTGACATCTCCACCGAAGCTCCGTGCAAGATGAAGCCGCTCCACCTCCAGCCTCTCTGAACGGGACGGGAGCACCCCAGGAAGACATGACGAAGAGTTGGGCACCACAATCACCACGAGAGCCGGACCAGCCGACCGCCATGGCGAAGCGTAGCATGTGGTTTGTATACAAGGAAGTGATTTCGACAAAAGATAACTTGATAAAACGAAAGTGGGAGGATAGTAATAATGTTGTTTTTGTGATCAAGATGAAACGATGCAACACCTCTTTCTCAAATGTCCACTTGCCAAACTTCTATGGCGTAGGATTTACGTAGGCTTTAATGTCAGCCCTCTGGATAGTATTAACACGTTATTTGAGACGTGGCTAAACGAAGTTGAGTCAAGTACTGTGAGATATATTCATATATGAGCATGTGCATTAATTACTTTGGGCTATATGAAACTACAGAAATGACAATGATATTTAACAGACAACATCTTATTAATATTTTGCAAGTCATTTACAGAGCTACTGCTTGGATCCGTATGTGGTCGTTACTTAGTCCCGCGGTAGCCAAGAAGCAAGAAGCTTATGTCTATTGGATGCAACCGATGAAAGACGGTAGCACGGGATACTTACAACCGGTTTGGATGACGGTCCAATAATAGACTATGTGTTTAGTCATCTTGACCTGTTATTCGCCGGTTGTGGCACCATTTTACTTCATTTTACTATCGCTCCTTTGTGAGCTCGTACCGAATCGCAGATCTTTTGGATCTTTTGCTTAATAATATGGCTGAATGCATCATTCAGATGCAGAGGCCGGGGTATTTCTCCTTTTTCAAAAAAGAAAAGTATTGACAGGGTGGAGATCATGCATCTGAAAGCGGCAACTGCTTGTATAGATAATTTGCATCAAAGAAATTTTGAAAAACTTGGCGTCCTACAGTCCACTTTTTCTACTAATCTTGTGCCGGAGAATATTAAGATATATACACTTGATATATGGCTAGTGGACGCATGGATGCACACATCTACTCATCACTCACAAACATGCGCTTTTACTACACTTGGCTCAGGAACTAGCCAAAAGATTGATAAGCCACCACAGATCCGCCTTACTAAATTTTCTTCCTTGACATTGACCTGCCTCGCCCTTACCATCAAAGGAGTTTCGTCTTGGCAAGAAAGAAAATGACTACCGCCTACATATCTAGGATATATTTTACTATTAAGACATAGGCAACCAAGCTAGCTAGTGTGTGTTTCATAAGGAATCATGAATCATCATCTTGTCATTTTTTTGGTTATCCGATCTATATTGGATTCTCAACTACGCTATCTCAACGTGATATACCTTTATTTAGCAGCATTGAGGATTCCTAGCTTTTTTTTTGTTTGATCTCCAACAACAGCAACTTAGACCAATGTATACCTTCCTTTCCAAAGAGGAAACAATAAAGCAGGGACTACCCAGTAATACGATGGTGTCAGTTAGCATTACCTTTTGAGGCAGATGTAAAGCAAGATTATTCAACTAAGAATTCCAGTGCACACACATATATAGTTGTTGTGAGTGGAGAAGCTATCAAACTACGTTTGATCTTGCAGCATGACTGTAAAGATGTTGATATGTTTAATTGGTCTATCCTTCTCGCATCTGAAAGTCTTTGCAAAACAGCATATTCTTGCCATACCTATCATAAAGTTACACTTCAAATGATTATCACTCCAGTCAAGACAAATATGGCATGATATGTGTGTGCGATGAAGAAGGGCTAGTCCCTTTGGCCCCTTCCAAACCATGCATGGTTGCTATCGTTAGCTAGCAAACTATATATAGTTGCCATTCCCAGAAATGACCATATGTGTGTCATTTGTAGGCGTGCAAGACTTTCCAGAGGTTGAACGGCGGGTTTTTTCCATTCTTAATAGAAGTGTACATTTCTTTTATATGTACATAACATGTGGAACAATACATAGGTTGTGACTATTTAATCAAAGTATGCGCAACCAGAAAATTTCACCCTTTTCTTGCTGGAAAACCCAGTATAATTAGGTGAATCCATGAGTGCTTAATTAAATTTCATTTAATTAAACCCACTTTTTGGTTCAATAATTAAGTATCAAATCATATGATGTTACAACTCCAAGCCCTACAGTGAATCCATGAGTGCTGAATATGCAAGATGATGGTTCTGATGCTAGGACATAACTAATCTATGACCTAAAAATCAAGTCATCAAGTAGATAATAATTATATGCATGCAACCAGGTTGGAAGGTGGTCTAGTAATAGGATAGGTGTTTAGTCATCTCATTCTATTTTCGCCGGTTGTGGCATATTATACTTGTTTATTTTCTTCAGCTCTGAGCGAGCTTGTACTGGATCACAGACTTTTCGGTTACTTTGCTTTATAAAGGGGCTGCATGCATCACTCTGATGCAGAGGTCGGGAATAATCCTCCTTTTTTTAAAAATGCATGCAAAAGATAGATAAATATATAAATAAATATACACTCCTTATTTCAACGGAAACATACCCATACGGTTTATTCACAAAGTAACAAATTTCTTTGATTGGTTTTTTTACTATAGGGAAACAACCCTACAGTCCTTTATTCCGAATTTTTTTGCCTAGGCCTGTTTAAATACACTCCCACCATGAATAGAACCTAGGACCTGGGGTGCTACTAAGGTCACTGCAACCACCCACTAGGCTACACGCATGTTCGCTTCTTTCATTGGGTTCATTGGCAGGTTTGCCACAGCCTAAAGTGCATGAAGTTCGCATGCATGATTGGGCTTTACCAGCAACCTAATGGTGGCATTTTTGCTCACTAATCGTTGCTTCCCAAGCAATCTATTCCAACACACACCCCACTTAACCCACTTGACTCTGCCTATCACATTACACCAATGTGCATGTTGTTTTCACCTTTTGTCGGACTAACACTTCGTCCCTCGGCTAAAAAATGCATTGGTCTCCTGCCTCCGAATGGAAATCCTTCGTAATATATTTTGCATTGACCAAAGACCCAAGAGAGTCCACACACACAAACCTGAATCAACACTTGACATACCAAATTTGTTTCTTTAGTACTACCACCATTCTAAAATATAGTACGCCGCGCTTTTTGTGGCCCAACTTTGACCAATGAGACTGACTGCGGCGGGAGAAGAAATTATACTATAATTGAAAACTTCTTTTGAATACGAATTCATTGGTATAACTTTTGCTCACGCCACAGTCGATCTCGTTGGTTAAATTTATGGTCAAAATTAAAGCACGAGAATAGAGGAAGCACTATATTTGGAACGAAGGGAGTATTAAATTTGTATATTTTTTGCCGTAGCAACCTGACCGCCAAGACCACAACATAAACATCAATCGTGGATTTTCTCTAATAAAGGCAATCGGATTTAAACAACATGAAACACGTCATGGCATGTCCTTCTTATTTCCGCAGGCAGTTTAGGGTCCTCTCTCGATGAGCCTCCTTTTTATTTTTTAGGAAAGGCCTTACTAATATTTTTGTCTTATAGTATGGAATAAAAACCTTATGGCTTCATTATAGTGTGGTTCTCGCAGTAAATGGCCAGAAGTAACATGATAATTTACATATCATGTTTATATAAATAAATGGCGGAACCAAGAGGTGTGGCCCGCCCCCTCATCTATGGTATGTTTTAAGTTCTGTGTCATATATAAGATGAAATATATGGGCAAAGCCAGATGATGGAGCTCTGGATTTATATCTGTGACAATGTTTTGTGTTTCTAACTACAAAAAAAGTAAGATGGATTATTTACCAAAGACTTTGCAAGAACCCAAGGGCATATCCAGTATAAGGTACAACAACTGGAGTATGTGTATGATATATTGTTGGTTGATCACATGTACATCTTTACATATGACTTAACTGACAAATTGTTGGAGATGCTCTAACAGACTCACTTGACACCATGAGTTTCGCCTATGGCGCATTCCAGACGCTAATTCTTATCGACTTAATGACAATTGTAGGCGAGACATGATAAATAATCCTAGAAATGAAAATTTTGCAACACACATCTTTAGTAGTGGGTGTACTTGATAATCTGCACATTTAGTTACAACTTAATTAACATACATAACTGTATGGTGTTAACCCATTCAATGTTGCCTTACTTGCCTTTGTCTTCGTAGAGTTGACTACAAGATAGGGGACTCGCATACATGGAAACCGGGTTTTATTAGCGCATTCACCTTCATAGTATGTATCCTTTCGTTTTTATTCACACAGACGTGGACACCCAATCATGCAATTTTCTAGTTTCTCTTCTTTATACGAATCAATAATGCATACAATATTTTATACATGACAATAACTCCTGCTAGCCGGCTCAGGGTGTTCACCCTCTTTTCGCAAAAAGAGATCCTGGTAGCATCTTCCCTCCGCTTCTGATGGATTATTGACCGCCGCCTCGTGGGATGGAGAGGCCGGGTTTATCAATGGTTCATGAATGTTCTTCTTAAACATGTAATTTGTTGAAAATATTTTCTTCATTTCAGGATGGCCCTGAATTGATGGCAGCAACATGTAGTGTGGGAGCATCCCGTAGTTTTTATCCATTGTGGATGTCAGTCTAGACTTGGCAAAGGGGCTCTTCCACTGTAGCCTTTTTATTATTTCAATGGTATGGATTTTGCATGCAAATTATTCTTTCCAACCATATATATTTACACTACATGCCTATTTATGTGCACATAGTCACGAGAATAAACTCTTCGGAATTTTTTTCTTCATGAGATTACTTAAATCTTCTATTATTAAAAAACTGTAGCTATGTGAATGCTTAACTCTAGCACTCGCAAAATAACTTCTTAACATAATTTTTTTTTAAAAGACGATAGTCAAGTTCATGTATATTTGGGCGGGCCAGCCCTAACATTTTGTGTCGGTGTCACCAATCAGCTTTTGAGTGGAATTTTCTAAAAAAGAACTTGGTTTCCCATTTCCTATCATCTTTTCAACCAAACACATGATAATCAACTAGAACTGGCGACCCCTATGACATACAAGGGATAGCTCGTGAACCAAACACATTCATACTTTCTCTTACATAGTGGACATATCCATTTCTTGTGTATGAAACCAATCGTCAATAAATTAGTTGCAGTAGACTAAAGTTAAATATTATTCACCACGATCCTTCCAGAAGAATCATATTAGTATAAACCTACAAGGTCAAGCTATCCCTTTTGAGCTAATTGGACGATGCTATACTTGGTATGCTTTCATCAGCTATTCTATATATAACCATCAATAAAAATACCATCGACCAGATTAGCAATAAAAGCTTGTGATGAATGTTTGATTAGGTCGACTGAAAGGCGCGCACATATATATTATTTCACCTGCAAGAACTGATAAATGAAAAATTGTGAGTGGAGACGTCTCCATACATGCGACTATGCTAACCTCATTTTAATTTCTTCACTCATCACGTATAACATATATATACTCCTCCACTTGATGGACGATGCAGCCGGCTCCAAGCTAATTAAGAGAGACTTAGATTATATATATAATTTGAGGCAACTAGCAGTAGAAATTATAGCTAACGTTACTTATGTGTGCTTTCATATGTGTTATCGATGACACAAATATTTATGCAAATTTCTTATATTTTTATCATGTTGATAAATATACGCATTCCAACTTGTACTTTACCCAAATACAAATGCTGTCTTATAATGGGAGATATATCATGGCCTGAAATGTGGGATAGAGAGGTCTAAAGGTAGGGGGTTCATCGCTATGGTCTGGTCACATGATCAGTCAAACATGATATTTTTGGTGATATATGACTTTTAGGGTAATGCTACACCTACATAGGGATTTTTACTTTCCTTACATATATAATTGCTGATCTGGCATTTTTTAATTTGTCATTAGTTGGGCACACGGGCCCACCCTTGAATTTAGGGGGGGGGGGGGATTTGATTAGTGTTTTTTGTTGGAAATTACGTAGGTTATGTAACACTTGCTCGTAGGTGTAACATTTTTGTAACTTTTATTACGTTGGTCCGATTGTTAATATAGGGATACGTGCATGCTTCATAGACTAGAAAGAAGGGAGTACTTCACTGCGGGATGATCGTGAATTGATGGTAGCTTCACGTAGGCAGTTAGAGCAGGCGGAGCATGTAGTTATTATCCATCGATGGCAACCTAAGTTTCTTAGAGGGGTTATCCCGTTTTACTACTTCTTTGTTACAGGCTTTGTATGTATCTGTCTAACCTTGTATACTCGGGCCACATGCATCTCCGTGTGCAGAGAATCATGGGGTTAACCTCTTCTGTATTTGTGTATCTCGATGAAATGATAAGTTCAATTAAAGCTTCTATTATATAAATAAATTTGTAGCTATGTACGCAAAAAATACGTTTTCACATGATTTAGTTTGAAATGACAATATTCAACTTCATGTGCATTTGGCAGGTCTACGCTTTCGGTTGTGCTCGAGTCCGTCACATTTGGGCGGGTCTCACCAACCAACGTTTAGTAAATATTCCAAAAAACCTGGTTTCATATTTTTCTTCATCCTCTTGTAGGTTGTCTAGATGTGCAACTAGGTGAGCAACCTATATGATGCAATAACAACTAACAAACAAACAAGCAAGAGAAGTAACACTAAAGAGCTTGCACAAGTAAAGGTAAGAAATAACCAAGAGTGGATCAGGTGAAGACGAGGATGTGTTACCGAAGTTCCTTTCTTTTGAGGAGAAGTACGTCTCCGTTAGAGGGGTGTGGAGGCACAATGCTCCCCAAGAAGCCACTAAGGCCACCGTATTCTCCTCACGCCCTCACACAATGCGAGATGCCGTGATTCCATTATTGGTGCCCTTGAAGGCGGCGACCGGACCTTTACAAACAAGGTTGGGGCAATCTCCACAACTTAATCGGAGGCTCCCAACAATACCACGAAGCTTCACCACAATGGAGTATGGCTCCGTGGTGACCTCAACCGTCTAGGGTGCTCAAACACCCAAGAATAACAAGATCCGCTAGGGATAGGTGTGGGAATCGAAAATCTCTTGGTGGAAGTGTAGATCGGGACCTTCTCAACCACTCGTGAGCAAATCAACAAGTTTGATTGGCTAGAGAGATAGATCGGGCGAAAATGGAGCTTGGAGCATTAATGGAGCTTGAGAGGGAAGAGGTAGGTCAACGGGGAAGAAGGGGACCCCCTTTTATAGTGGGGGCAACAATCCAACCAGCCCCGCAGAGGGCGGTAGTACCGCTTGGGGGGCGGTACTACCGCTGAGCCAGCGGTACTGCCACTCCAGCTAGCTGTACTGCCGCGCAGAGGAAAGAAGCAGGGACCTGGACCTAGAGCGGTACTACCGCGGTGGTAAGGGCGGTACTACCGCTGCGAAGCGGTAAGGGCGGTACTACCGCTGCGAAGCGGTACATGTTTCATAACTCACATGTTGTTATGAATGAGGTATTTTAAATCCATCAATCTCGTTGTTGGAGCTATCTTGGGCTATATTTCACCTAAAATCGTCCCTGAGGATTGTTGCTATTTATGGTGCTCATATAAGACCCAAGTTCTTCATCTATCCTCTCGGTGAAATAGTTCCTCGTCTCCTTGTTCTTATCAATCCAATCTATTATTCCGTTAGTGGCAGAGTTTCACCTCAAGATCTTGAGATGTTTTTCCCATAAGCCCACAACTAGCTTACTCCTTGCGTGGCTGGATTTCCGACAACTCCGTTCGACCCTTCTCCTAAGGATGCCTTTTCAAACTCTTTTGTGGCAGAAGTTGTCATTTTCTTCTCAATTCTTTCTTTTCCAACGATTTGGCTTCTATTCTTTCTCCCGGAGGCATTGTGATGTTGTTCTTTTCTACCATCATCTCGTTTGTCTAAGATCATGTTCTTTTCATGATTGTCCATTTAACCGGAGTGTCGTGCCCTCTTTTCAAGTTCTATCACCATATCAAGTTCTTATTCAATTATTTTCTTTTCAACCGGAGTGCTGCCCGAATTTGGTCTTCCTTCATCCCCTTCCTTAACCGGAGTGTTTTCAATATATATCTTCCCTTCAACCTCAAGGTTTTCGCAATGTTCTTTGTCCCTCTTTTTCTAACGGAGTGTTTTCAACTTCATTCTTCTCCGTTGCTTTCTTTCTTTCATTTTGCGAAACCTTTTCAAGGTTCTGTGGTTTCACTCGTTTGTCAAAGAAGCAACTTAGTTTTACCTCTTCTCTTTCTCTTCCGTTTTCCTACCGCTGCCATTCTAGATCCTGGGACGAGATCCTCTCGTAGTGGTGGAGTGTTGTAACGCCCCGAGACCGATGTGCCAGGTGTCCGTCAGTTATTCGCTGTCGTTGTCAGGTCTTTTGCTTGCGTGTTGCATCTTATCATGTCATCATGTGCATTGCATCATCATGTTTTAAAACTTGCATTCGTCCGGGTTCTCCGAGTCTCTCTGTTGTCCGTTCTGAGCCCAACCACACTTGCACGCGCCCGCGGCATATCCGAAATAGTATTTTATAAGTGGCCGGAAAATGTTCTCGGAATGGGATGAAAGTTGGCGTGCGGTGTTGTTTTGTTGTTAGTATACTGCCTGCCAAGTTTCATCGCGTTCGGAGTTCGTTTGACGCCCCAACGGTTAAATATAGCGGCAGTATAGTCAGTCATATCGTCGGACGTTTTCGGTCTCCGGAAGCAGACGCTGGGCCTCCCTCTCTCTTCTCTTGTCTCAGTCCGAGGCCCCCTGCAGCCCACCTACTCCATCCTCGCGACCGGAGCCATCGGATCGCGATTGGAGGGTCCGAAAACCCCCTAAACCCCCCTAACCCTAGAACCTGCCCTATATAAACCTTCTCCCCTTCCATTTTGGGCAGCTACCTACCCCTCCTCCTAAATTTCCGTGCCCCAATCATCTTCCAGCCGCCTCCCACCTCCTCTCCTCGAATTCCGGCACCGGCCAACCCCTCAAGCGCCACTTGGCGCCGCTCAACTGGCCAGCCGCCGCGGTTCAGGCGCTCTCCACCTCTCCCGTGGTGCCACGTCGCCCAACCACCTCCTCCCACCGCCGTGGCCCTGCCAGGCCCATCCGCAGCCCGTCCCGGGCCGAGATGGGCCCGAGCCGCCACCGCGCCCCGAGCTGCGAGAGCCCCGTGCCCGAGCTTCCCTGCGTCGCCGCCTCTCTGCCCCTTCACCGCCCGTCCTCGCCACCCTGCACTCGTCGGCCACCGGAGCCTCACCGCCGGCGAGCACTTCGACAGCAGGCCAGTGCCACCCTCGCCTCCCTCTCTCTCCCTTCCCGTTCTCCTTCCTCTCCTCACCAGCTCTCTCCCTCCCTCTGTTGCCACAGGAAACCGCCGCCGCCTCCATGGACGAGCTCCACCTCGCCGGATCCCGCATCCCCGAGCACCGTCGACCACTTGTGTCACCGGATCTGGAACACCCATCCTCGGATCCATCCATCCCCGTCGTCCTCCGGCTCCCTACGCGTTGCGCCACCGTCCCCATCACCGGCAGCGCCGCGCCATGCTCCTGCCTCTGCTCGAGCAGAGGAGGACGAGCGCTTCCCTACTGGGCCACCTTCCTCGCGCGCATGTGGGCCAACCACGCCCAAGGCCAGCGTGCCCTGCCAGGCCACCTCCTCCATAGATCTGGGCCAAGCCCATGGTGAGAACCCCCCCTTCAGATCTCTGTGCGGTTGGGCAAGCCAGATTCGGCCCATGTCACGTTTTTTTTCGTTCTGCGATTTGTCCATTTATCCAGGGAAAACCAGTTTTGCAGTTTAGCCCCTAGAACCATGCATCTAATAACTTCTCACCCATGCATCGGAATTAAACAACTTATATATGAAACTTGTTTAGAATTTTGTCTAGATTCATAATATCCAACTTTCATCTATGTTTGAAATGTTTAAAATGTTGTTTGATTAAATTTGTCCCTATGCCATGTTAAAAATGCTTTAATTCATAACTAAATAACCGTAGCTCCAAATTTAATAATCTTTATATGTAAATGGGGTAGAATTTTGCCTAGTTCAACATGGTGGCATTGCTTTGCATGGTTAACTACTATAAAATATGGTTTAGGGCAGAACAGTACCGAACCTAATATATGCATATGGGGATTACCGGAATTGTTGTTCGTTGCTTCCGGCCTCATTTAAACTTGACTAGATAGGTACTTTTATTTTGCTTCACCCTCTTGCCATGTTTAACAACATTTAATATTGTTGAGTACATAAACGAGATCGAACTAAACAATTGATGTGGTGCTCCGTCAATATGCAACTCGTTGCATATTGAGCTCCACTTAATTTGTAGGGTGGTTTGTTGCTCTTTGCCATGCCATGCCATGTATCATTAAACCGGACATGCATCATACTCGGTTGTGCATCATGCCATGTTGATGTGTTGGTCGTTTACTATGTTGTGTGCTTCTTTTCCGGTGTTTGCTTCTTCGGATTGGTTCCGATAACGTCGCGTTGTGAGGACCCGTTCGTCTACGTTCAGTTTGTCTTCTTCATGGACTCGTTCTTCTTCCTTGCGGGATCTCAGGCAAGATGACCATACCTTCGAAATCACTTCTATCTTTGCTTTCTTAGTTGCTCGCTCTTTTGCTATGCCTATGCTGCGATACCTACCACTTGCTTATCATGCCTCCCATATTGTGAACCAAGCCTCTAACCCACCTTGTCCTAGCAAACCGTTGTTTTGGCTATGTTACCGCTTTGCTCAGCCCCTCTTATAGCGTTGTTAGTTGCAGGTGAAGATTGAAGTTTGTTCCTTGTTGGAACATGGATATGTTGTTCCTTGTTCGGAACATGTTTACTTGTTGGGATATCACAATATATTTTATTTAATTAATGCATCTATATACTTGGTAAAGGGTGGAAGGTTCGGCCTTATGCCTGGTGTTTTGTTCCACTCTTGCCGCCCTAGTTTCCGTCATATCGGTGTTATGTTCCCGGATTTTGCGTTCCTTACGCGGTTGGGTAATAATGGGAACCCCTTGACAGTTCGCCTTGAATAAAACTCTTCCAGCAATGCCCAACATTGGTTTTACCATTCGCCACCTAGCCTTTTCTTTTCCCTTGGGAGTCGCGCTCCTGAGGGTCATCATTATTTAACCCCCCCCGGGCTAGTGCTCCTCTGAGTGTTGGTCCAAACTAGAGTCCTGTGCAGCGCCCCCTCGGGGAAACTCGAGGTTTGGTTTTAGTTGTATGGAGAGCTCATCTGAGTGTGCCCTGAGAACGAGATATGTGCAACTCCTATCGGGATTTGTCGGCACATTCGGGCGGTGTTGCTGGTTTAGTTTTACCCTGTCGAAATGTCTTGTAGAACCGGGATACCGAGTCTGATCGGAATGTCTCGGGAGGAGGTCTATTCCTTCGTTGACCGTGAGAGCTTGTGATGGGCTAAGTTGGGACACCCCTCCAGGGATTGAACTTTCGAAAGCCGTGCCCGCGGTTATGGGCAGATGGGAATTTGTTAACGTCCAGTTGTAGAATACCTGAAGTTGACCTTAATTAAAATACATCAACCGCGTGTGTAACCGTGATGGTCTCTTTCCGGCGGAGTCCGGGAAGTGAACACGGTGTTGGAGTTATGCTTGACGTAGGTTGTTTTAGGGTCACTTCTTGATCATACTTTTATCGACCGTGCTTTGCCTTCTCTTCTCGCTCTCATTTGCGTATGTTAGCCACCATATATGCTAGTCGCTTGCTGCAGCTCCACCTCATACCTTTACCTTACCCATAAGCTTAAATAGTCTTGATCGCGAGGGTGCGAGATTGCTGAGTCCCCGTGACTCACAGATACTTCCAAAACCAGCTTGCAGGTGCCGATGAGTCCGTGCAGATGACGCAACCAAGCTCAGGAGGAGACCGATGAAGATCTTGTCCTTTGTGTTGGTTCGTTCTAGTTGATCAGTAGTGGAGCCCAGTTGGGGTCGATCGGGGACCGTGTCGCATTTGGGGTTCTTCTTTTATTTTGGTTCCATAGTTGGACTTTGATTGTATCTGATTGATGTAATGCTTTATTCATGTAATTGTGTGAAGTGGCAATTGTAAGCCAACTATGTATCCACTTGCGACATTTCTTTCAATGCGGTTATGCCTCTAAGTCGTGCTTCGACACGTGGGAGATATAGCCGCATCGAGGGCGTTACAAAGAGGTAGGTCAACGGGGAAGAAGGGGACCCCCTTTTATAGTGGGGGCAACAATCCAACCGTTGCCCCACCAACCAGCCCCGCAAAGGGCGGTAGTACCGCTTGGGGGGCGGTACTACCGCTCCAGCTAGCTGTACTGCCGCGCAAAGGAAAGAAGCAGGGACCTGGACCTAGAGCGGTACTACCGCGGTGGTAAGGGCGGTACTACCGCTGCGAAGCGGTACTACTGCCTCTAACTGCCGCAACTAGTGCCGCAAAGCCCGACACGAGAAAAAGAGCCCTCGAGTCGAGGCGGTAGGAGCCAGACAGGCCAGCGGTAGTAAAACTGCGGAGTCACCGGCGGTACTACCGCTGCGGAGCGGTACTGCCGCTTGTGACCCCTCAGCGGTACTACCGCTGGGTAGCACGGTACTACCGCTGGGACCCAGACAAGAGAGAGAAGATCTCTCCGTCGAAGCTGAGGTCGAGGCGGTAGGGCCAGGCAGGCCAGCGGTAGTACTGCCTGGAGTACCGGCGGTACTACCGCTGTGGAGCGGTACTGCCGCTTGTGACCCCTCAGCGGTACTACCGTTGGGTTGCACGGTACTACCGCTGGGACCCAGACAAGACCTCCAATGAAGTGGAAGAGCTCTGAGGGTGAGAAGCGGAAGTGTACGTGTTGATTCCACCCAA
Organism: Triticum urartu; assembly: GCF_003073215.2. Taxonomy (NCBI): domain Eukaryota; kingdom Viridiplantae; phylum Streptophyta; class Magnoliopsida; order Poales; family Poaceae; genus Triticum; species Triticum urartu. The sequence goes on from NC_053028.1 coordinate 601,651,563, forward strand.
GCAATACCACAGCGGACCCCCTCTTGATAGTACGGTGCCCTCTACGCAACTAGTCCATCGAAAGAGAAACGAAAGAGCTACACCGTCTTGAATGACACTCCGAGGGGAAGAAATCGTCTCGTGCGCCAAGGATGAATCTCTGAAATACTCAAAGCACACGATTAGTCCGCAAACACGTTGTCATCAATCACCAAAACCACATCGAGAGAGATATGCCTCAACAATCTCCCCCTTTTTGGTGGATTGATGACAACTAGGGATTTGCACAAGGAAAAGATATAAAAATAAGAATACTTAGAACTACAAAATATAGATGGGCTCCCCCTGAATGTGTGAACCTAGTTAGTGGAGCCTTTGGAATGCAATACACACACATCCAGATCAACACTCCCCCTATATTTTATAGTCCAATAATTCTAAGCACATGATATATGAGAGTAGGGTATAAAACAGGACAAGCATGCAACTCATAAGATACTACAGTACTGAATAGACATAAGTAATAAGGTAGCGATAGGGAGCATATGTCTCACACCATATGTCTAGAACTTAGGTCTCACAGGCACCAAACCAAAAGCAAACAAAGACAACGAGAGAACACACGAGAAAACACAAGACACAAAGACACACTCGCAGCACGAGAACAACACAAATCCCTAAACTCTCTTCCCCTTTGGCATCGAGACACCAAAAGGGTAAAGAGCGATGCTATGACTCCAGGTGATGGCAAGCTGAGGATCTCGAATATCCCATCTCAGCGTGATCGTCTGCATCTCCGTCGTTGGTCGGAAACTGCTCGGCGTCTGAATCGGTCCAAGGGCAATGCTGGTGAATCCATTCCTCCTCTTCAGTGATCTGCCCCTCAGAACCGCTAGCAACGGTCGCACCCAGGTGACGCATGAGCTCCTTGTGGCGCACCCTGGCCTGCTTCTCCGCCACATGAGTCATGTACTGATCATGAGACTCCATGCAGAAAAGCTTCTTCATCTTGCGTTTAAGCTTCTTTGCCCAAGAAGGTTCTGCACTACAGGGCCCAAAGTCCTCCTCGTGATCATCAGTGGCAGCCCCACCCTCAGTCTCCATGGCAGCAGCAGCAGTCGATGGACCCCCGGGTTTAGGCGCTGGGGTGCCCCAATTGTCCTTCTTCCTCAGACGCTTGATCTCATGAGAAACCAAGTCTTCAGTTTCCAGCATCACTCTGGGATAAACATGTGCCCAGGCCTTCTCAATGAGCCTCATGATGAATGGACCATATATCGGGCACTTGCGCTCAGAAACGACAGAGAGAAATTCAGACCACATAACATGAGAAATGTCTAGGCTCTCTCCAGTGTTTGCTTCCTTCTCATGCTGGCAGAAAAGAAGCATGTCCACGAGATAGGAGTGGACCATATCCAGATTCCCGATGCGAGGGAAGACAGTCTCATGGAAGACACGATGAAGAATGTCCAGATACGTAGACAACTCATAGGTTTCCTTCTTAGTCACTTGGTGAACCTTCACAGTGTAGTAGGGCCAAAGGGCTTGCTTGTGAGTGGATGTAGTATTGCGGTGAGGGCGGAAGCCTATTGGAGTCTCAAGCCCGCGATCTTCCACATCAAGTAACTCCATGAAGGCCTTCCACTTGACGGAGAGCAACTTGCCATTGGTCATCCAAGCCAGAGTCCTATCAGCATCAGTTCCAAGATGAACGGTAGCAAAGAATTGGGCCACCAAGTCTGGATAGAAATCCTTGTTGACCTGCATGATCCTGAGAATGTTCAGCTGATTACACATCTGAAGGGCTTCGCCAAAGTACTCAGGGGTCTTCTCCATGGCATCAGTGTCGATGGAGCGAACATCCACATAGAGATTCTTCTTAGCCTTGATCACATCAAAATAGATGGCAAACTGAAAGCGGTTCCAGAACAGGCGGTTGACCAAAGTGGGATCTTGGTCCGCCTCATAGGGGTTGCGGCGACGCTTTTCCCAAAACTCCTTGGCAGTCATCTCAGTCACAGTCTTTCCCTTTGACTTGTTGGCGGATCTCTTCGACTGCTGAGGTGGTGGAGGAGCACTTGCGGATGCGCCTGCTGGTGGCGGTTGAGTGCTAGAGGAACCACCTGCTGGCTCAGAGGTGCGGTAGCGCTTTGACGTTGCATGCCCGGGGTTGACACGGCGAGTTTGATGCTCAGGATGTTCATCACTTGGAACCAAACACAAGAACACGCAAAATAACCAGAAAGAATGAGCATAAGACAACAAACTCAACAAAAGGATCAAGGTATGGCAGGAACATGATGGAACTTGGCAGGCAACGGTAGTACCGTGACATGCACGCGGCAGTACCGCCCAAGCGGTAGTACCGCTCGAGGCCAAGCGGTAGTACCGCTCCAAAGAGAGTGGTAGTACCGCTCGAGGCGGGGAAACAACAGTTCCCTACTACCGTGGTCAGATCCGGCACTACCGGCCTGCCAAATTCAAAAATATTCCTACCAAACTCTAATCTAGATAGTTTAGTTGCCTTCTCCAACCTACTCAAGCCTAGATTTAGCCAAAAAACTAGAGATGCAACCACCATTGCCCCTAAGAAGCAAGATCTGAAAACGAGACAAAAGGAGAGAAGGAACAGGGGCAATACCGGCATCCATGGCAAGAGAACGAGGTGGAGTTCGACTCCACCGAAGGAAATGGAGAGGGACGCCCCGGAGACGAAGATCTGCCGGAGCCCTCCCGTGGCGGTGCGTGGTTGGAGAGAGGAAGAGGAATGAGGGGGCGAAGCGAATGGGTATGGGGGAGAAGAAACCTCCTCCTGCCCTGATATAACCCCCTGGTCCCGTCCCTCAGCGGTAGTACCGCGCTGGGGGGCGATAGTACCGCTTATAAGCGGTAGTACCACGCAATACCAACGGTAGTACCGCCCAGCACGCCACGGTAACTAAACAACATGGCTTAGCTCGAAAGAAAACAAAAGGCAAGTGTCGTGGATCTAAGACTGACAGTAGAATGGGGGGTAAGTATGAGGAGGCAAGATCCTAGCTATGGAGGAGTTGTACGCACGAGTTTTACGAGTTCATGCCCTTCTCGGAGGAAGTAACAGCCCTACGTAGGCGGTCGACTGGATTATATGAGTGTGTGTTTACAAAAGTGCGAACCCTTGTCCCAGAGGAGGGAGGTGGCTTATATAGAGTGCGCCAGGACCCCAGCTCCCCTCCGTTACATAGGGTTCAATGTTCATAAAGGAGGGGCGTTACTGGTAATGCCTACAGTAAAGTGCTATAAATGCCCATAAAGCTATGGTTTAAGTCTTGACCGTTGCAGAGTGGAGAGTTTCTCATCTTCTGGTGGTCGAGTGTCTTCAAGGTGGTCGAGAGAGCGCATCTTCATGGTCGAGTGGACGATGGTTTCTCTTCGACTGCTTCTGATTCTTTGCAGAGATCACTACAAAAAAAATACACTTCCGTGATGATACGTGTTTGTCACAGTAGGTCGCTTTTTTTGTCATGCATGCACATCCATGACAAATTTATGACAGAATCAAGATAGTCATACCTGTGCTGTCGTAGAAGTGTTCCATGACATTACCAAAATTATCATCACGGAAGTGTCCACTTCCATGATGATAAATCGTGCGTCATAGAAGTGCTTTCGTCAAGGGTGACCGACACGTGGCATCCACCGTAACGAAACGCCGTTAAGCTATCGGGTTGGGTTTTGGATCCGATAACCCGTTAACAGCCCCGGCCAATGGGAAATTTCCACATGTAAAATTCTTATTGGCCAGACGAAACACGTGTCAGCTCGTTAGTGGGTCAGATAGGCGCCTATGATATCTCGACACGTGGCACGACCCAACAATGGCCCATTTAGCTTACAAAGCCGGCCCGTTTGACTTGGTCAAAAGTTAATGGGCTGGCCCATGAAAAGTCTGTTAACGGTCTCTTCGCAAATAGCCCATTTTACGGCCTGTTAACTCATGGCCCGTTAGGCCCTAAAGGAAATCAGCCCAACAACGTCATGTGGGCCGTCGAATATAATACCAGCCCATTTCACTTTCGGCCCATGTATGGCCCACGACGTCTTTTGGCCCATATGAGGCCTTCGTATCTTTCGGCCCATTACAGGCCCACGGTGAGTCTAGCCCATAATGAACAATAATTTTCTTTATACCCGTTAACGGCCTGTGATTTACATGGGCCGTTTCCAGCCCGTGTTAGCTTTCGGCCTATTGATGGCCCATATGTTCTTGGGCTCCTTTTCGGCCCTTGATTACTTCCGGCCCGTTACTGGCCTGTTCCACTAATGGGCCAAATTCGGCCCATGGCAAGAGTCGGCCCATTACTAGCCTGTTACCCTAATGGGCCAAAATCGGCCCATGGCAAGGGTCGGCCCGTTTCTGGCCTGTTAACCCGTTGCCCCGTTTCCAGCCCGTCCTATATTCTGGCCCATTAACGACCCGTTATGCCTGTGACAGAATTAAGCCTTTGCTGTCCTACGGCCTATTAACGGCCTGTTACCGTGCTGGGCCGATACCAATTACGCCCGATTATGGCCCATGTAGACACATTTATCTGACGGCCCGAGGCCCACCGATTACATGCCCATTTATCGATGGCCCGTAGGTGACCCATGGATACTACGACCCGTATATGGCCCATGGTAGTTGCGGCCACTAGCAAACCAGGGAAAAAGAAGACTAGGAAATAAATAAGGCCGAAACTAACGCTAGGCTATTAAGGCGATTGCACAGATTACATCCACTCGGCATCAAAGATCGCCACTAGTGCAAATATAGGGAACACCCTACACTATACAAAAATGGCTTGCTGTTTTGTTCAGGCGGTGGCTGCACGTTAAGAATACATTTTGTATCGCACCAAAACAAATTACAACTATATAACAAAAGGAAGGTTGGCATAAAACTTAACAGTCTAGCAGATAAATGCACCACCAGAAGTTCAGAAGCTCAGTTCATTTGACCTAACTGTTATGTTTTCATGCTGTATTGTCCGATTGAGCACCATAACCCTCGCCTTCATTTCCCCTAGGCTCCTGAACAACATAGCAAATGTCTGATAGTCTGATTTTAAAACCATGCATATCTTGACGACATTGAGCAATGTTTCTCCTTGTTTCACAAAGGGTCTTTGTTAGGGAATGGACTTGTGTCTGGAGCGCAGATACAACATTGCTTTGAGCTTGCATATATTGATCATGAGGCAGTTTGGACGATACTGCCTTAACAACCAACCCAGTATTACGCAGGAACGTGCTTTTGGCACTGTTAGTCGACAGGTACTGATCCACTATAGCAAGAGCTGACATTGCGGTTATAGTTGCCTCACCACCTTCAGAAGGTGGCGGTTCCACCATTTTTTCCATAGCTCGCTGAAAAGTTGAGGTTTTACATTAGTAGTACCAGAACAGAAGATATTAAGGAGGCAGCAAAACCAAACAAAATAGCTTTGGTCTATATACAGAACTTATTCTGGTGAACCCATGTAAAATATTAGTTGTATTTTATTGCAAAGTACATAATAAAACCAGGTTCCAAACAAATGACCATGTACCATCGCTAATGTATTTTCTATTTCTTCACATTGTATTGAGGGCTAAGGATGAAGAGACGAAGTTTATAATGCGGTAAGCATAGTATGACGTCATTCATATCACAAAACAACTGAGAACAGACAAACATGCAATTGTAACGTTGTGTGGGCAAGTCCAATACGGAACTAGATTACGGGTCAAGATGAAAGGAACATCACTCCTCTCTTTTAAACCTTGTAAGGTCCAATGATACGCTAAGACAATTGTGTATAAAATTGAAAAGAGTAATAGACATTGGCTGCAAACCATGCAGTTCAAGGCACAAGTCAGAGTAAGTAGTAGTTAAAAGGCATGAGGATTAAGGACTTACAACAGCGGCTTTGACTGGTGTAGTCATGCCCTTCTTCTTGCTGGTGTGACAGTCCTTGAAGATTTCAACATCATTTGGTTCAGGTACTTTTTGGTCCTTGCGGGCTTTCCTCTGCATTTGGAACAAGTCAATATAGATCTGATAATATGGTACAGTGAAAAGAGTGAAACAATAGCTAATTACAAGAGCCTCACAGTGTGCAATATAGCTACGAGATCCTGTCGTCTGTTGGAATTTCACTTTCGTACGGTTGGCCTTGTTCTTTGAACAGTTCACCTACAAGAAGATATATTTGTATGGCACATGCGTAAATAGGACTTCAACATGTGATCTGATGACATATATATAATGTACCTGATACTTCGGATCGGACCAGTGTTTAACGAGGCCTCTCCAGTCTTCATCAGATATATTTTCCACTGGAGATGTTTGGGCAAGTTCACTATTAGCCTTGCCTTCAAAGTGAGTTTTCCTCAAGTTATACCGATACTGTCGTAGAGCAGACTTGAAAACATGGGTGCAAGCTTGTCTGGTTGCATCATCTTGGCTATCCAACTTGAACCTCATCTGTTGAAAATTATGGGAGTCTCATTATCAGCAACCTAGAAAGTATTGGACAGAGCAAGACGATATTACTAGTTTCTCCATACATAACCATACTTACAGATAAATGGTCGAGGAAGGTGTTGAACTGGGTTTCGTCTTTGTCATTCCTGTACTGAATCCATGTTGGGAGGATACGTACATGACACCTAACAGCAACCTCTGCCTCTAATACTAACTTGGCTGACTCTGTAGCATCACGTGGCCTTTTTAAACCTGCCTCAAAACGGATATCCATTCTTCCTCCTCTAGATTTAATTAACCTATCGAGCATTATCCCTGATGTTTGTTTCCTCTTGCGCCTAGGTGCTAGTCCAACAACAAACATAGGAAGTGTTAGTGTACATCAAACTGTGAGACTACATATAAAGAAGCATGCAACTGTAACTTGACTCCAGCAACTACCTTCTTGCTGTTGAAGCTCACAAGGTTCATCTGATATTGCCAACTCGTCTTGTGTCAAGAGTGCTTGGGAAGTAGTGTCAGGTGGCAAGGGAGCTTGGGAATGTGCTGCTAGCTCAGTTGACGCACGAGTACGTCGTGCAGCTGGTAGTACTGTGGTAGGTGTTGCAAGAACTAGGGCTGTCTCTGCTTGTTTGGTGGCAGCTATTTGTTTCTGTTTGTCTTTTTTGCAACTCATGTAGCATGGGATGCCGTGTTTGTAGAATTTTCTGCTGGACTTTTACCTTCTATTGCACCATCAGTACCAGCAGAATCTGCAGGATTCATCCGCTTCTCATTCCCTGCCATTCTGTGTTTCTTCCTCTTTCTCTGTGCCATGTTAAGTCAAGCCGACAAGAAAAACGAATAACAATTTAGTTCTTCAGAACAAATTGATGCGTGATGCAGACGAACTGAACTTTGAGGTTAGACAACCACATGATAGGAGGATGTAATATGTATGAAAAACAGGACGGAAGAGATAACCAGAACTATGATGTGTAAACTAAGAAGAAGACATTTCACCAAATTAGAAGCAATGCAATGGAAGGTAGACACCATATGAAAGATGCTACAAATATCGCTTTGCCAAGTTAACAGTGTCTCATCATAAATGGTGTTTAAACAAATGTGAAGCATTACAAGAAATAAATCATATGCAAGATGCAAAAAACATCACACTACATTGTTAGAGGTCTCTCGTCATTAGTGCCATTGCATATTCACAGCATTGCATATTCACAGCTTATGATGTGTAAACTAAGGAGAAGGCATTTCAACAAATTAGAAGCAATGAAAGCTAGACACCATATGAAAGATGCAATGAATATCACTCTACCGAGTTAAAACTGTCTCGTCATAAGTGCTATTTCAACAAATTAGTAGTACAAGCTAGAAAAGAATGTGAGATGTAACCTATATCACACTCCGAAGTCAAATGTGTCTTATGATAAGTGATTGTTGCAGGTTACACAATAGTAGTAATATGATGTAAGAACATGGTGTGATAGACATATATTGTATGTTCTAGAAATAGGAACACGTGTCTTACTCAAGTATAATGTGTAAAGTAAGCAGATGGAATTCAACAAAATTAGAAGCAATACAAGCTAGACATCACACATAACATGCAACCACATATAACAGTGCCAAGTTAGAGGGAGCACCGGTGATGCTGCACTAGGGGAGACGTGCTCATCATAAACACAGCTTTGTTGAGTGTCTATGCATGTGTTGTCTTGGAAATCATCTTGGGGGTGTGGAGGAGTAGAAACTATAGAGGCCCTCCGTTCGGAAGGAGCACCTTTATCTGCTGCCTTGCTAACTTCCTCCCGCTTTATTGATTTTGAATTGTCAAGTAAAACCGTCAAGAAAAAGCAATAAAATTGTCTCTATAGAACTCATTCATGCATGATACTGACAATCACTACTTTGATGTAAGGCAAACACATGATACCAGGATGGAATATGTACGAAAAACATGACGGCATGGCATGTTCACAACTGTTTGTGTAAACTAAGCAGAAACCATTCCAGTAAATAAGAAGCAATGCAAGCTAGACACCACATGAAAGATGCAACCAATATGACTCTGCCAAGTTAAAAGCGTCCCATCATAAATGGAATTTCAACAAATTGGAAGCAGCGCATGCTATAAATCATATGAAAGATGCAACTAATATCGCACTGCATATACTAAAGGTGTCTCGTCATGTTGATTGATGCGGGATACAAAAAACAATAGTTTTATGTAAGGACATGCTTAATAGACAGATGTACTATGTACTAAATACAGGAAGGCATGTCACATTAACAGGCATAATGTATAAGCTAAGCAGACTAGCACATGCAGTTTAACCAGATTGGAAGAATTACAATCTAGACACCATATGCAACATGCAACCACATATCACGCTGCCAAGTTAGAGCAAGCACCTCGATGCTAGTGTAGGGGAAATGCTGTAATCAACTACAGAGCTACATTCACTATCTTCATGTAGCATTTCTGTTTCTTGAGAATCATGTCGGGAGGCTGACGCTGCATTCTTTAAATGAGGAGTAGTCCCCTTGCCTGCCTGCCTCGTCATAAGTGATTGATGAGGGATACACAAGAACATTAGTTTGATGTAAGAACATGGTTAATACAGAGATGTACTAGTATGTACCAAAAACAGAAAGGCATGTCATATTCGAAGGTATAATGTGTAAGCTAAGCAGATGCAATTTAACCAAATTGGAAGCAATACAAGCTAGACATCTGGCTGGAGTGGTGAGCATGATCATCTAGGACCTGATAGCCTGGTGGGAGGCGGGCTGCTTCGCCACCATCGCAGCTTTTTAGTTGGCTTCCAGGTGATGCCTATCTTTGCTGGGCTTGTCACTGGCTCGGCCAGTGCCCTGACTAGCTATTTGTCTTCTGGTGCTCACGGGATGGTGGTTCATGTAAAAAAAATATCTTTCCTTATCTTATCGACTTCGGCCTTTCGAATACAAGCTAGACACCATATGGAACATGCAACCACATATGACACCACAAAGTTAAAGCAAGCACCTGGGATGGTGGTTCATTGCGAGCGAGGTCATCAACTCCAGAGCTACGTTCTCCGTCTCCATCTGCTGACACTGCACCCATTAAAGCGTTGAAACGTGTCTTGCCTAGCCGCACAACAAGCTGGAGCGACTTATCTCTTTTCTTTTTGGCTTCTCTCATGGCAGCAGAGTCTGAAATACCCTTGCATAAAAACACAACAGTGAGAGTAAGGGTGAAGTGTGTGCAGAACTAGTGCACTGTAAAAGTAGCAGATAGCAAGTGGCTGAAAAATAAATGACAGGAGACATATGATAGCTCTACAACATTGCATGGCAAACAAAATTAGATTCTACTCCGTATGATTTTGTAATATATGAGCACAGGAAATGCAGGTACTCCTCCAGCACACCACCACATGTGGTCATATCTAAGATAACAGTCGACTGAAAATAAATAGGTCAGTCGATTTTTTAATGAACCGTCCGATCTATAAGGAACGGGCAGATGGCCTTCGTCTACCTCCCGCCAGTCACTGTTGACGATCTTTCTCGAACCGCCAGCGACCACCGGCCCAGACCCCTGCCTCCGGCGCCCCGCCCTCCCATCGACCTCACACCACCGCCGTGCTTGGCAGCGCCCCCAGGCCATCCCTTTAATCCCGGCCGACCTCCAGTAGCTCTAGGCCGCACACGCCCCTATGATAAACACCAAGGCGCAGCTTCCCTGGTGTAATAGGCGTACTAGCGCCTGTTACGCTGGGGAATGCTTCCGTTACTTGGGAATCAAGTGGCCAGAAATTGAAATTCAGGGGGGCGACGGACCTCTAGCTAAGGTGAAATAGTATATGAGGAGAAACCTTGTGCATCACGAGTTACTAGGAACATATAGTATCAAGAAGAAGCGCTCAACTATTGTCTTCTGTGGGATGAATACCGTGCAAGCAGAGACGTAAGATTTGCACGAATAAGGGAAGAGGAGTACGTTTTTCGGTTGCCGGTGTGGTCACCCCCACATGTCGCGCCGATCTTCTTGTTTTTACCGGGGAAACCGATGTTCTGGAGGGTGCATGCTTGGACGAACCCATGGCCAAATTGTTGACTGTTTTGCCATGGCCGTATGTCAGCGGAGGGGAAGCAGATCCGAGGCGGCGAAGGACGGCGCAGCAGGAACAGCTCCGATGCGGTGGAGGGTGGCAAAGTTGGAGCGGCAGCGGTGAGGCGCAGGACGGCGTGGTTGAACTGGCTCGGGTACAGATGGCTCGGCCTCGGCTTCAACTACTAGCCGTGGAGGGCGTTGCGGTTGAGATTGCGGTGGACGACGACGTCGGGGTATCGGCTCCGGCGTGATGGAGGAGGGCGGCGGTTGATGGGTGGGATGGGGTGGCGGACGGAGGACGCCGGGGTTTCGCGGCTGGTGGAGAGGTAGTTTTGGCGCCCACGGAGTACGAATGGGGAATCAGACGGGTGGGGGGAACCATGTTTCGGTCTGGGACGCGCTTGTTTTTGGATTTTTTGAACAGAAGATGGGACGCGCTTGTTTGAAATTTGGGGAAAGTACAAACTTTGCCCCACTCTTAAATTTGGGACCTACTGTAGGTCGGGGTAGGATGGTAATCCCAGGTGTCCCAAATAGTGGGCGGGAGCGATTTCGGCCGCGCGCATGTGTGCTTAGGCGCCATTGTGTATGAATGTTTTTCGGATGCGGTTGCGTGGCGTCTAGATGAAGCTACAAACCTACCCCGGTTTAGACCTTTGGTTGTCGTGCTGGTAGGTTTCACGGGTCGGAGTTATTAGAAAAGTAATTTCCTTGTACTACCAAACATTGGTCTCACGTGGTTTCGGGCGAGTAGAGGCTCTTTTGGCGCTTCGTTCGAAATTTTGAAACACAAGCATTCACGTTTAGAGTACTCTTGAACTATGAGGATTGACCTAAATATACAACGTTATATTTGACCTTGTATGTTTGAAAACCTCATTAAATTATCCGCTTCTTTTTGAAATTTTGACACTTGAAAATCCTATAACTACGATTATTTTGGAATGGAGGAGCTAAATTTGAATCTATTTTGTACACGACTACATATGCTATTATGTACAAAATCAGAGCAAAGATTGGTGCCCCCATAATTTAGGTATGGTTTACAAATGCCATGATATCAAATTCAAATAATTGAATGTACTTCATGTTGAATTCTATTTTTTTTAACCACCTTAAGTTGAATTCAAATGTATGCTAGTTCATAGGTAGTAGCTATTTATAATGTCCATTGTGTAACTTTCGTATGTATAATGTGCTTTACACACACAACATGAACTATACTCACGTTTATATTCGATTGCTAAAGCGATGCATTGTCTGGAGTTCAAAATACTAACTATGTGGATCAATTGTGTCGAATAATAACATAGACATGCTCAAATTCGATAGAATCTAGATGTCTGATGGATCAATGACCGCTCCTTACGCGAATTGCAAATATCATGATCCCATCCTAATATTTGGATACAATTTATATCTTTAATCAATGTGTAGAGCAGTCTTTTACGTGTAGTTTCACTCTCCATCGGTGGTCTCTCACACATGCTCACACACTCTCTCCCGAGGTGTCTTTCTCGCACACATGCTCTAGATATAACCCTCCCTCTCTCTTGTAACCATTTACAACTGTTTTCACTAACCTTTATCACAAGCACTCTTCGTCTCGCAAACATACACACGCACAATCCTCATCGACCCTTTCTATATACATGGACCTGCCTACGTGTCTCATGTACGCACATTATCTTTACGCCTGTCTCTCACGCATTGTCTCACACCTCTCTTCCTAATCGACGAGTATGATTCTAGCAGAGCATTCTGTAGGATGCCCCTTAAAGTTAGGTTGGATGAATAGTAATATCAGAGATAAAGGGGTTACCTTAGTCCGAAAACCTAGGGTTACAAATCCTAGCCGGCTTTGTCAGTGGACACAAATTCCTTCACAATTCTGCTATCTTTGTCTTGTACGACTAGTCATCCATGGGTCTTCCTAAATGCGTCACGGGCCAACCAATGTGGCGCAGGACGGAACAGAACGAAGGGCCTCACCTCGACCCACCGGACCTCACGCGGTGACACACCCTCTGCCCCCATGTCTCATTATCTTCTCACACCCACAAATACCAACACAAACACCACACACATAGAAAATTTCTCCTGGTGCCTCTATTCCCTCCCCCCTTGCATACACACACTCAACGGAATGGAATCTCTTGTCGTGACGTCATATTCGTCTTTCTCTCTCTCTCTAGACCACTCTCATTTCTTGTGCTATCTCTCCCACGCCCCCCGTCGGCCCCTCTATCCATGCCTCTCTCGAATACGTAATACACACACATACCTCTCTAGGCCCCGCCAAATGCATCAACTACACATTCACACATGTTACATCACGTACCCCATTGATCTAAAAAGCCCTCTCTTCATGTTTATTTCGCATACAACATTCCTTTTGAATAAAGTGTGGCCAAAAAATATTTTAGAGTTTCTAAATTTATACAACATTACAAAGTTATATGGAGGAGTACGAACGCTAATTTGCATTGCATGGTGCCCACAATGATATTTATTCTACACTGTGAATTTGTATATTTTTATACTATATACAAAGTTAGTCATAATAAAGAGAAACGAAGAGCATCTCTCTCTCCATCGCATACCCCCCTATACGCCCTTTCACGTATGCATACAAAACTATCTCCAGGTCCTCTAAAAGTAAGCCCCCCAGAAAATTCAGGCATGTTTCATCTTTCTCTCGCGATATATGCAATGATGATCATTGTATTTGAAGCGAAAGCATGATACGTACATTGGACTTCAGAATCCACTCATTACGGTCACCATTTATGTTTAGTGGTTATTATGCAGTCACGGGCTCACCGTACAACTCTGTATTTGCTCATGACATGACTAGTTGACCAGTTAAACGCTCCACGTGGCACCTCTAGTGTTGCATCACATTATCTCACTACCATCGTGCCCACCTGTCGACTTGTATCTACTCTACATCTACACTCTTATAAAATACATAAAATACACTCTTATAAAAAACAGAGTTGGTGATGATGGTGTGCCTGCCATCCTGCAATATAGGCCGTCCGATTTATATCTAACGGATAGGAAAGAAACTATGGCAATTTTGCAAAAAGGTACCCACACACCTCTCCACATTTGCAAATAAGGCCTTCCCTCGTTCATCCTTTTCTCTCACAAGATAAACAAGTCATACAAATGCATCTTGATGTTACGTGCAACGCACGGGCATCTTGCTAGTAAGAATGAAAACAAACAACAAAAAAAATATTTGGACGGTGGTTCGAAGTCATGACCGCGGGCACAGCGGATAAGGTGGCCTTGTATTGGTATGCTGAGCCGTCTGTTTTAACACACAGGAGCTTGTGTGGTGATTATACACACACGCACGCATGCACACGAACTGCATCCACGCAACACTCACACAAACACATGCACCCACGCACGCACGCAACACACACGTACACATGCAGCCATGCACGCACGCAACACTCACACGCACGCACGCAACACTCACACGCACACACGCATGCATGCATGCACACACCAGTACACCACACGACCAACACACAGTCTCACGCTCAAGTGCTCAACCTACACGTGCATGCGCACACATCAGGCCCTGTCAGACACATACACAACTAGGTGATTCCCGCGCACGGGTTGGAGCCTTGTCGCACCTGCGTAAATTTGTGTTTATCTGACCTTTTGCCTATGCGAACTGACAGGTGGGACCCACAATGAACGTGGTCAATTTAACTAGTCAACATGGCGCCACGCAGACTATTTGGCCGGTCAACAGAGTGCAATCCGATGCTGAGCTGTGAGCAAGTGACCGTATAATCACCGCAAAATGTATATAGTGACCGTAATCAGCTTATTCTGAAGTTCGGTGACCGTATTACACTTTTCTCTCTGTAGGCCCTCCAAAACTACATCTCTACACGTTCTCGCATGTTACATCTAACAACTATGTGAAAGTGCTAGTGATCGACTAGAGGGGGGGGGGTTGAATAGGCGATTTTTATGAAAGTCCTTAAAACATGGAAGTTTCGAAGACAAACGATAGAAATAAACCTATTACCATGCAGCGGAAGGTAGACTACACTAGGAAAACCATAGTCAAGTATTCAATGGAGTGAAAGCACAATGACTAATAGCAGCTAGGCAGTAAAGATCAGGTAGGAAAATATTATGAAGCCAATCAGAACAAGTAGTCACTTAGTGAAGACAAAAGATAAAGCAATCATACAATGACTTCACAAGGACCAACAGTAAGTAAAGGTAAGGGAAGGATGAAACCAGTGACTCGTTGAAGACAATGATTTGTTGGACCATCTTCAGTTGCTGTGACAACTGTACGTCTGGTTAGGGAGGCTGAGATTCAACTCAGAAGACCTCGTCTTCACCTTATTCCCCTTGAGCTAAGGACACCCAGTCCTCGCCCAATCACTCTGGTAAGTCTTCAAGGTAGACTTCCAAACCTTCACAGACTTCGTTCACCGGCGGTCCACAATGACTCTTGGATGCTCAGAACGCGACGCCTAACCGGCTGGAGGATTCACAGTCCTCAAGTGTAATAAGTCTTCAGATCACACAGTCAGGAAGACTTAAGTGATGCCTAACACTCTTTGGCTCTGGGTGTTTAGGGCTTTATCCTCGCAAGGAATTCTCTCTCAAAGGCTTCGAGGTGGGTTGCTCTCAAACGACAAAAGCCGTGCACTAACTCTGAGCAGCCAACCGTTTATGGTTGTAGGGGGTGGGCTATTTATAGCCACCAGGCAACCCGACCTGATTTGTCCAAAATGACCCTTGGTCACTAAGGAACTGACACGTGTTCCAATGGTCAGATTTCAAACACACACGGCAAATTTACTTGAGCTACAAGCAAAGCTGACTTATCCAACTCTGGACAAGATTTGCTCTCATAGTCTTCACTCGAAGACATAGGATTTTGGGTAAGCATCACTTCAGTCATTCTGACTGGTTCACTTGGACCCCACTTAACAGTATGGTGGTTCCTATGACTCAAGAAAGAAGAAAAAGAATGACGAAATAACTAAGTCTTTGCGCTCCATAGTCTTCATGCGATTTCTTCTCTTGTCATAGTCTTCAATGTGAATGTCTTCACATACCATCTTTGACTTCAATGTCTTCTTACATTTTTAGGGGTCATCTCTGGTAGGAAAACCGAATCAATGAGGGACTTCTACCTGTGTTATCCTGCAATTCTCACAAACACATTAGTCCCTCAACTAGGTTTGTCGTCAATACTCCAAAACCAACTAGGGGTGGCACTAGATGAACTTACAATCTCCCCCTTTTTGGTGATTGATGACAAACTAGTTGAAGTTTTCAACGGGGAATAAAATATGTGAAATTGTAAAGGGTAGGGGATTGTCATCAGAAGTGGCAAAGGCTCCCCCTGAAGATGTGCATATAAGTAATTTGCTTTTGGTATGCAAATGCACATGGCAGGTTGTACTTGTGGAGATCCTCTTCAACTTATGATGACAAGTCATTATGCAACATATGATGTAACGAAGATAATGACATGCATAATGAAAAATGGACGTCTGCAAAATGATCGTGCAGCATAGTCTTGAAGTTCTTGACATCTTGCACGCTGAGCTTTGCCATGTGCTGCTTGAACTGAGCTTTCTCATAGTTGATCTTTTGCTTCAGTTCAACGATGCGCTGAGCTAGAGCTAGCTCAGAAGCAATGGCGCCAGTGAAAGCGACACTGAGGCCAATTGGAAGTTACAGATCATCAAAGCTGAGATTGGGGGTTTCAAACCACTCATCAATGAAGTTGTGAAGGATTGCTACGTCAAAGAGAGGCAAATCATTGAAGATTTCTGCTTCTTCTTTGCTCTTGATCAGTTGCTCAAGAGCGTCATCTGCAAGATCTTCATTGCTGGACAGATCAATGGCGTCGTTGCGCAGAATAGCAGCAGCAGTCAGTTCTTGGCTGGTGGGTTGCAAGGGCATCTTTACTCTCGAGGGCTTGGAGATGCGTGACAAATCTTCAGACTACACACTGTGTTCAGGAGGTGCAATGGCCAGAGGCTTCGCCTGTAAGACCTTTGGTGCAGGAGCAGGCTTTGAAGCTTTAGGCTTCTTCAGTTTCTTTGGCTTCGGCGGTGCAGGCGCTTCATCAGATTCAGCATCATCTGCAGGCTCATCCACGGCTGTCCCTTGAACCATGATATGAGTGATGAGACCTTCTAGGTTGTAGAAGGGACCAACAAGATTGGGTTCAGCTTCGCGTGTGCCATCAGCACGAGGAGCAGAGGGGCCTGGATTGAAGTCTAAGCCTCGTGACTTCTTGTTCTCTTTGGCCGAGTTCCTGGCAAACTGAAGGTTGCGCTTGAACAGATTATCATCGCGGCACCACAATAATGAAGATGGGTCTGCATCCGCAGGCTGCGGTCCACGAACCATGCAAGGATAGAAGCCTTGTTCAATGGCTTCATCTCTGGACTTGGGTTGAAGATTTCTGTATAGAATGTTTCCCCATGGTCGTTTGATGGCATTCTTCTCAGCATACTCCTGGGTCACGAACCTGTACTTGAACCACTGTTCTGCCCAATATCTTCGAATCCATTGGATTCGAGTTTTTCGCTGATTGTAGTCCTCCTCTGGATCTGTCTTGTACAGCTCATAGAGGTCAGGAGGCAAATCTCTTGAGGTGTTGCCACGACGCTGTCTGCCACCCTTTCTTGTAGGTTTCTCTGGTGCCATGAAGCTTAAACTGAAGGGCTTCAACACGTTTAAAGGCTTCAAAGGCTTCCGCTTTCTGGTCAAACAGGAACTGGCTTCAGGAGAGTTAATGTGATGCTATAAGAATTCTACAAACGAATGCAGACTATGAGAACCAAGGGATTCTCCCACGGACATGTACCTGTGATAGCATTAAGGTGCGAGGGAAGGGGAAGAGGTCATATGCATTCTCAGAAGATTTTGAAGATAAATCAGTTTAGAAGACATTGACCTCATAGTGCGAAGACATTCACTCATAGATAGAGAGTTGGTTCCAGATTTGTACGAATCCACGGATCAGTACAAGTGAGGAATCTAACTACTTTGTGAAGCATAAGTGAACATACTAGGCATATTATGAGATGCAGTATGAATAGATCCAACTTGTGTGAATAGAAACTTCTTGTGGTAGAAAGTGATGAATCTATAGGATCAAAGGGGCCGTAAAAAGGAAGTTTTATTTACCACACGAAGAACTGCTAGACGTAGTGGGAGAGGAGGCCGAGCAGTTCGATCATCTGTGCCCTAACTTGGCGACGGAGGACACCTACGGCGACGGCGGAGAAGACGATGTCCGCGGCCGGCGTGAAGACGGTGTCGGTGAGGTCGCGGCAGCTAAGCGCTTCATCGCCGGCGTCATCCAGGGCTAGCAGTGGCGCTAGGGTTTGTGCGAGAGTGGAAGAAAGGATAATGACTGTGGTGAGGCGTGTATTTATAGGTACAGGGATGGCACAGTGTTATTACACAGGTGCCCCTGGCGATTCACATCTGAAGGACACGTGGCCATCATGCAACATATCGGAGGTTGTTCCACGTTCCCACGCACGCCTGGATTGTCGGGTGGTCGTTCCCACTTCTCCGGGTTTCAGGTGAAGGAATTAGCATTGAAAATGGACTTAATGTTTGTCTTTGTATCTTCTGCTGACAAGGACGAAGAGAAGACATTCGACAGTTTCAATAGAATGCATATGATTTGGACAGATAGAGTTTGAGATAGAAAGCATAGAGAGATTAGGGTCCGATCACATTCACTTAGTTCAAAAGATTCAACAAGGAAGACGTAGCTATAAGTGAATGCTGTAGAGGACAGAATACTAGTATGTATATATCAGAAGATAATCAAGTCAACATAGTGAAGATAATCATGAAGACAAGTTGAAATTGAAGACAAACCAAATGTGAAGAAATATCAAATGTAACTCCATGGGTAAAGCACTTCAAACAGAAGAATTTGGTGGTGGCATTACCCACCGTATAGGAAGTATTAGACCCAGACACGGCACACAATTATCATGGCGCTCCGAAGTCAAATTCCACGTTAATGTATTCACACTCAGAATGTAAGTCTTCATTGATTGAAGATATACTTTACTTCGTGTGTTGCATATCTAAGTCATCAACATGCATAAGTGTTAGGATATGTGCCTGATCACAGGACATTTGAGGATTCCAAGATATTTAGCTCACACCGTAACTTGCAAAACCTCTTCTCATCCAAGGGCTTGGTGAAGATATCTGCCAATTGCTCTTCAGTGTTGACGTGTATGATATCAATATCTTCCTTCACAACATGATCTCTGAGAAAGTGATGACGAATTTCAATGTGCTTTGTCTTCGAGTGCTGAACTGGGTTGTTGGCAATCTTGATGGCGCTTTCGTTGTCACAGTAGAGTGGTACTTGTTTCAGGTGAATGCCATAGTCTTTGAGTGTTTGCTTCATCCATAGAAGCTGAGCGCAGCAAGATCCAGCAGCAATGTATTCAGATTCAGCAGTGGAGAGAGATACACAATTCTGCTTCTTTGAAGACCAACATACAAGTGATCGTCCCAGAAAATGACATGTGCCTGATGTAGACTTGCGATCCACCTTGTCACCAGCATAATCAACATCCGAGAATCCAGCTAGATCAAACTCTGAGCCCTTTCGATACCATAATCCCAGTGTTGGGGTGTGAGCCAAATATCTGAGAATTTGCTTCACAGCTAAGTGATGCGATTCCTTTGGTGCCGCTTGGAACCGGGCACACATGCAAACACTAAGCATGATATCTGGCCTAGATGCACATAAATAAAGTAAGGAACCAATCATGAAGCGGTATACCTTTTGATCAAACTCTTTACCATTGTCGTTGGGACCCAGATGATGTTTGGCTGGCATTGGCATCGTGTAGCCTTTGCAATCTTGCATTCCAAATTTCTTCAGGCAATCTTTGAGGTATTTCTCTTGAGATATAAAGATGCCGTTGCGTTGCTGACGTATTTGAAGACCAAGGAAGAACTTCAGCTCTCCCATCATGGACATCTGATATTGCTCTTGCATCATATATCCAAACTCATCAGTGTATTTCTGATTGGTGCAGCCGAAGATAATGTCATCCACATATATTTGGCACACAAACAGTTCACCATCATATGTCTTCGTGAAGAGAGTGGGGTCGAGGGAACCAGGTTTGAAGCCTTTGCTCTTCAGGAAGTCTTTGAGTGTGCCATACCAAGCCCTAGGGGCTTGTATGAGGCCATACAGTGCCTTGTTGAGCTTGTACACCATGTCAGGATGTTTTGGATCTTCAAAGCCAGGCGGTTGTGCAACATACACTTCTTCATCAATCTTGCCATTGATAAAAGCGCTCTTCACATCCATTTGATGCAGAAGAATGTTATGATGATTTGCATAGGCCAGCAGTATGCGTATGGCTTCAAGCCTAGCCAAAGGAGGAAATGTCTCATCGAAGTCAATCCCTTCAACTTGAGTGTATCCTTAAGCAACGAGACGAGCTTTGTTTCTAACAACTTGACCATGCTCATCTTGCTTGTTGCGGTATATCCATTTGGTGCCTATTATATTGTGCTTGCGAGGATCAGGACGCTTAACCAGTTCCCATACATTATTCAGCTCAAACTATTGAAGCTCTTCTTGCATAGCTTGAATCCATTCAGGTTCCATGAAGGCTTCATCAACTTTCTTGGGTTCAGATATTGAGACAAATGCGAAGTGTCCACAGAAATTTGCTAGCTGTGTTGCCCTTGAACGAGTGAGTGGACCTGGTGCATTGATGCTATCAATTATTCTCTCAATCTGCACTTCATTTGCAACACGAGGATGTACAAGACGAAGATTTTGCTCTTGCTGATCATTTTCATCGTTAGAAGGATTGTCTTCAGGCTGAGCATTGTCTTCAGGTTGATCATGTGCGGAGATGATAAGTTCCTCTTTAGGATGAGCTTCAGATGGTATGATTTCTCCAGTTCCCATAAGTTTGATTGATTCACTAGATGGAACTTTATCTAGCACATTTGGCAGGTGCTCTCTTTGCGAGCCGTTAGTCTCATCGAACCGCACATCCACAGTTTCAACCACTTTATAGTGAAAGAGGTTGAAGACTCTGTAGGAGTGCGAATCCTTTCCATATCCAAGCATAAAACCTTCATGTGCTTTTGGTGCAAATTTTGAAGTGTGATGTGGATCCTTGATCCAGCACCTGGCACCAAATACTCTGAAGTAACTGACATTTGGTTTCTTGCCAGTAAGGAGCTCATAGGAAGTCTTGTTCAGAAGCTTGTGAAGATAAACACGGTTGATGATATGGCATGCAGTATCAATGGCTCCAGGCTAGAATTTTCTTGGAGTCTTGTATTCATCAAGCATTGTCCGAGCCATCTCAATAAGTGTTCTGTTCTTGCGTTCGAAGACGCCATTCTGCTGTGGCGTGTACGGAGCTGAGAATTCATGTGTGATGCCCAAAGTATCAAGATATGTATCTAGCCCAGTGTTCTTGAATTCAGTGCCATTGTTACTTCTAATGTGCTTTATCTTGACGCCATAGTTGTTCATTGCTCGATTGGCGAAGCGTCTGAAGACATCCTGCACTTCAGTCTTGTAGAGGATTATATGCACCCAAGTATATCTTGAATAATCATAAACAATGACAAAGCCACAGAGACAAGCAGTAGTAGTAAGAGTTGAGTAATGAGTGGGACCGAAAAGATCCATATGGAGCAGTTCGAAGGGTTGAGTCGTTGTCATGATTGTCTTCGAGAGATGCTTGGCCCTCGTCATCTTTCCTGCTTCACAGGCACCGCATAAGTGATCCTTCTTGAACTTGACGCCCTCGATGCCTATGACATGCTTCTTTCTTCCAAGAGTGTGCAAGTTCCTCATGCCAGCATGCCCTAGCCTCCGATGCCAGAGCCAGCATTCTGAAGCTTTTGCTAGAAGACATACGGCAAGCTGTGGTCCTGCTAAGAAATCTACCACGTACAAATCATCTTTCTGATACCCTTCAAACACTAGAGACTTATCAGATTCCATTAGAACAAGGCAACGATATTTTCCAAACATCACAATCATGTTTAAATCGCAAAGCATTGAGACAGACATTAAGTTGAAACCAAGGGATTCAACAAGCATGACTTTATCCATGTGTTGATCCTTTGAGATTGCAACTCTACCTAGACCCAATACCTTACTTTTACCAGTGTCAGCAAATGTGATGTGACTTTTGTTAGATGGACGTAAGGTTGAGTCCATAAGAAGGCTTCGCTTGCCAGTCATGTGATTGGTACACCCACTATCAATAATCCATTCTGATGCAGTTGGTGTCGTACCCTACAGTGCAGTTAGGGGGATAGGCTTCACGAAGAGAATTGTGAAGCAAAAACATTTGACGAGCCAGTGGATTATGAAAGCTTAGATCGAGATTAGGACTGATAGGTAAAGTAGCAAGCGACTCAGGAACAAAGTACATAATAAGACCATTTGGGCATTTGATCTTGCGCCCTACAAGATGTTTAAGGTCCCCAGCAATAGCTTCAGACGATTTTGGTTTTCAGCTGGAGACCTTTCCCTGCAAAAGAGAGTTAAGCTTTCTTAGTCACCCACATCTTCAAGGGTGGCTTCGAAGCAATGAGTCTAAGTGCAGCATCTGAGAACTTTGGCTTTGGAGCCCTAGCAAAAAGTCTTGCAGGTGGAAAATAGTACTCATAAGAATAAGCAGAATAGTTCTTGGTCTTATGAACATGGCGGTTTGATGAAACGCGCTCCTATTCACAGGCCTGAGTATGGCTTCCCTGCAAAACATTTGTGTTAGTGTGACTCAGGTGAGTCCTCTGTCTATATGAAGCCTTTGGACCGTATGAAGCCTGTGGTCTGGGGTTTGTCTTCTTCACCTGTGGTGTCATGATGACATTCACATGAAGATTCTCCAAGCACCTTTTCGGCACCCAGACCTTCTTCATAGGCGGTCCATTCCCGCAGTTAGTACCAATATACCTGGCAAACACTTCACCCTTCTGATTCTTAAACAGTTTATAGTTTGCATCAAGGGATTCATCAATAACAATGGGATTAGCACAAGTGAAGCCAGATAGGGTGGATGGATCCACTGAAGGACCCTTTGCAGCAACCCATCTGGGTTTGGGGTACTGCTCAGGTTTCTAGTAAGAGCCATCAACATTCATTTTCCTTTCGAACCCAACACCCTCTTTCCTAGGGTTTCGGTTCAGGATATGCCTTTTGAGGACATCACATAGTGTCTGATACCCTTTGAGGCTTTTGAACATCCCTGTTTCAAGCAATGTCTTCAACCTAGCATTCTCATCAGCAATAGTAGTGACATCCTCAGCAGAGGGGTTAGTTGGCACATCAGCAGTTGAAGATATTGCAATAGTAGCAGCAGTAGAACAACCAGCAACAGAAGTAGCGTTGTCATGCTCAATACATTTAATACATGGTGGTTCAAATCCTTCCTGAGCTGAACTGATCTGTTTGGCGTGAAGTGACTCGTTTTCCTTTTGAAGATCTTCATGAGCTGCTCTCAATTTCTCAAGATCTTGCTTCCTTTGAAGATAATCATAGGAAAGCTTTTCATGAGTTGTTGAGAGCGTTTCATGATGACTTTCAAGTTCCTCATACTTAACGTGAAGATTTTTTGTGTCTTCAATTAAGGACTGAGATCGAGTCATTTCAGCATCTAACAGGTCATCACTTTTGTCTAACAGTTTTTGAATATGTTCCATAGCTTTCTGTTGTTCAGTTGCAATTTTAGCAAGTGTTTTGTAGCTGGGTTTGGAACCACAATCAGAGTCATCTTCACTGGAAGTTTGATAGTGAGTAGTGCGTGTGTTTACCTTGGCACCACGTGCCATGAAGCAGTAGGTAGGAGCGGAGTAGTCCTCGTCATTTTGCATCGGTGTCGGTGACGGAGTCATTGTCTTCAGTGTTGAAGATGGACTTGGCAACGTATGCTGTAGCCAGACTCGCAACGCCAGAATCAGACTCCTCCTCAGACTCAACCTCCGCCTCCTCAGAAGCGGACTCCTCCTCTGAATCCATTTCCTTGCCAACAAACGCACGTGCCTTGCCAGATGAGCTCTTCTTGTGTGACGAAGACTTTGAGGAGGACTTGGAAGAAGACTTTGAGTATTTCTTCTTCTTCTTGTCGTCAGAATCATACTCCTTGCTCTTCTTTTTCTTCTTGTTCTCATTGTCCCACTGTGGACACTCAGAGATGTAGTGGCCAGGTTTCTTGCACTTGTGGCATGTTCTCTTCTTGTAGTCATGAGCAGAAGCTTCATCATTCCTTGAGCTTGATCGTGAGGACTTTCTGAAGCCTTTCTTCTTGGTGAATTTTTGGAACTTCTTCACAAGCATAGCAAGCTCCTTTCCAATGTCTTCAGGATCATCAGAACTGCTGTCAGACTCTTCTTCAGATGAGGAGACAGCTTTTGCCTTCAAGGCACGAGTTCGCCCATAGTTGGGACCGTAGATGTCTCTTTTCTCAGAAAGCTGAAACTCGTGTGTGTTGAGCCTCTCAAGTATGTCAGACGGATCAAGTGTTTTGAAGTCAGGACGTTCTTGAATCATCAGAGCTAGGGTGTCAAACGAGCTGTCAAGTGATCTCAGGAGTGTCTTGACAACTTCATGCTTGGTGATCTCAGTGGCGCCGAGGGCTTGAAGCTCATTTGTGATGTCAGTGAGTCGATCAAACGTGAGCTGAACATTCTCATTGTCATTTCTCTTGAAGCGGTTGAAGAGGTTGCGAAGGACACTGACTCTCTGATCTCTCTAGGTTGAGACGCCTTCGTTGACCTTGGAGAGCTAGTCCCAGACTAGCTTAGATGTTTCCAAAGCACTCACACGGCCAAACTGTCCTTTGGTCAGATGACCACAGATGATGTTCTTGGCAGTAGAGTCCAGTTGAACGAACTTCTTGACATCAGCAGCGGTGACACCTTCACCAGCCTTGGGAACGCCATTCTTGACGACATACCATAGGTCAACATCAATGGCTTCAATATGCATGCACATCTTATTCTTCCAGTAGGGATATTCAGTTCCATCAAAGACTGGGCACGTAGCGGAGACTTTGATTATCCCTGTAGTCGACATAGCTAAAACTCCAGGTGGTTAAACCGAATCACATAGAACAAGGGAGTACCTTGCTCTAATACCAATTGAAAGTGCTAGTGATCGACTATAGGGGGGGGTGAATAGGCGATTTTTATGGAAGTCCTCAAAACATGGAAGTTTCGAAGACAAACGATAGAAATAAACCTATTACCATGCATCGGAAGGTAGACTATACACTAGGCAAACCCACAATGACTAATAGCAGCTAGGCAGTAAAGATCAGGTAGGAAGATATTGTGAAGCCAATCAGAACAAGCAGTCACTCAGTGAAGACAAAAGATAAAGCAATCATACAATGACTTCACAAGGACCAACAGTAAGTAAAGGGAAGGGAAGGATGAAACCAGTGACTCGTTGAAGACAATGATTTGTTGGACCAGTTCCAGTTGCTGTGACAACTGTACGTCTGATTAGGGAGGCTGAGATTCAACTCAGAAGACCTCATCTTCACCTTATTCCCCTTGAGCTAAGGACACCCAGTCCTCGCCCAATCACTCTGGTAAGTCTTCAAGGTAGACTTCCAAACCTTCACAGACTTCGTTCACCGGCGATCCACAATGACTCTTGGATGCTTAGAACGCGACGCCTAACCGGCTGGAGGATTCACAGTCCTCAAGTGTAATAAGTCTTAAGATCACACAGACAGGAAGACTTAAGTGATGCCTAACACTCTTTGGCTCTGGGTGTTTAGGGCTTTATCCTCGCAAGGAATTCTCTCTCAAAGGCTTCGAGGTGGGTTGCTCTCAAATGACAAAAGCCGTGCACTAACTCTGAGCAGCCAACCGTTTATGGTTGTAGGGGGTGGGCTATTTATAGCCATTAGGCAACCCGACCTAATTTGTCCGAAATGACCCTTGGTCACTAAGAAACTAACATGTGTTCCAACGGTCAGATTTCAAACACACACAACAACTTTACTTGAGCTACAAGCAAAGCTGACTTATCCAACTCTGGACAAGATTTGTTCTCATAGTCTTCACTCGAAGACATAGGATTTTGGGTAAGCATCACTTCAGTCATTCTGACTGGTTCACTTGGACCCCACTTAACAGTACGGTGGTTCCTATGACTCAACAAAGAAGAAAAAGAATGACGAAAGAACTAAGTCTTCGCGCTCCATAGTCTTCATGCGATGTCTTCTCTTGTCATAGTCTTCAATGTGAATGTCTTCACATACCACCTTTGACTTCAATGTCTTCTTACATTTTTAGGGGTCATCTCTGGTAGGAAAACCGAATTAATGAGGGACTTCTACCTGTGTTATCCTGCAATTCTCACAAACACATTAGTCCCTCAACTAGGTTTGTCGTCAATACTCCAAAACCAACTAGGGGTGGCACTAGATGCACTTACACTATGCAATACAACACTACTACTACACTCTAACACAATAAATCATATGTGTTTTTAGTTTTACTAGATATCATATTGTTACTTATAATTATTCAGTTTGCATACATTAAAATTGCCTTTGAAATGTATGGCCAATATCATCTACCGCGCGGGAAAAATCCCGCCCTTTCCTGTTTAATCGGGTTTGTATCGATGGATCGTGCGAAACAGCAAAACTATACTAGTACTATACAGTACAAGTGACAGTTCACTGGGCCATCGTGTCGTCTACTCCTCCGTCGTAAGAGTGGAGCGCTCGCTTTCATTAATCTTCTAGTCCCTTTCGTCGACATGTGGGACATCAAGCTACCGGGTCCACGTGCCATACCGGAATACAGTGCAGAGCAGCCGGGGTGAAGCACCCCAGTCATGGTGCCGGCGTAGTAATGAGCAATGAGGCATCAAATCACAAAGCTTCACCTTTCCTGCAGTTAAGTTGGAGGGATGAAGCAACCATCATTTCACTCGTTGCTGAATCCGCTTCTCCCTCATCTTCTTCAACTTAACCATGTGTTGCTTCTGCAGTTGTTCTGCCTCATGTGGGACGTGGATCGGCTTGGTAAAGCACTGCATGTGGGACCGCATGTTAGCAAACTGCCAAGACAACGTCCTCTGAAAATAAGAAGCCTAATCCTAGACTTACAAAGGGCTACGTAGCTGCTATGTATACTTTCCATCTAATCTATATATGCCCCCCCTGATTTTCAGGTGGGGTGGGCCTAATCCTCTCCTTTAATCCAATCAAATAGTCCCACATCACATCAGTTCGTAACTTTACATAAACCATTACGTGGATGTAGCATTGCTCAAATAAGAAACCTCCCCCGCCATCCGCGTGGCAAAATCACCTCCTTTTTAATAATCTCGATTCTATAATTTTTTAGATCAATATAATTGAGATTTGTATAGATAGCACACAGGAGCAAAACCAAGTGGTACGGTTAAGGGCATCCACAATGTGTAGCCAAATGTGAAAATAGCTTTTGGCATCGTGGGAACCATTGTGGACGGTGTTGCCAAAGAGAAAAAGATGGAACCGAAGCTCCGTGATTGGTTGATTGAAGGAATAGAAAAATGCAACGTCTCTCCTCTTTCTCCCATGCTTGGACGCATGTAGTATTACAGAATAGAGCACAGAGTCTACTCCCCTGTCCCTTCTATCACAAATCACAAAGCAGTGAGGCGTCAAATCACAAAAGCACGGACGAAGCAACCATCATTTCACTCTTCGCTGACTCCGCTTCTCCATCGTCTTCTTCGAGAAGCCATCTCACCGCATTAGTTACTCCTAGTAGTACTAGTAAAGGACTTCCTGGATGCAAATGGTGTTCTCCGTCAAACGCACTTCACCAAACCACCACAAAAAAATATCATCGACGTCACCGCAATGGGGAAGGAAGTCAAATATAGTTACTACCTCCATTTTTTGTACACAAGGCCAGTATATCAAAAATTACAATTTGGAAAGGGCCACTAACACTAATTGAGGCAAAATTGATGGGGTTAGCAACCAAGGACATTAATATCCCCTGCATGCATGCGGAAGTGAGAAGGTTGGTTTGCATGGCGCTGCATTAATCAAGCGATAAGGAGTGAGATGGTTAGCTCTTTGGTCTTTGGAGAAGAAAATATGCATTAATTGACATGTGAAACGAGGATTTGTATCGATTAAATCCCGCGAAGGAAAACCTAGCCTTTCTTTTTTAACACTAGTACTCCTAGTACGTACTAAAAAGAAACGGAGGGAGTACGTACTTATCCTGTTTGGGTCTAGGCCTTGCATTGCCAAACTTCGCCACACATTTTTGCCAAGCTTGCCTAAAGTTTTCAAAATGAGAAGGAGGTACACTTGTGCACGGCTATCGCGATCGCACCGCACCCTCACACGGTCGCTGCTGCACGCCGCGGTCGCACCGCACCCTCACACAGTCGCTCCTGCACGCCGCAAACCCAACCAAGGGAACACACCCTCACTGACACGTGCTGTCGCATGTGAACACACCAAACTCAGCCATCCTATCGCTGACACATAATTTTCGTTCATAGAGTATGTTTATCCAACCGCATGTTGGGGAGTATCCGTACGGCCCGTGCGGTGGTCTGTTGGGGAAGAAGAAGAGGTGAGGAAGAAGGAAAGAAGGGATAGGAGACGTAGGATATTCATCCAACCGCCTGAAATGGTAGACTGACCCAAGTCAGGCGACTTGCATAACAAATATATGTTTTTACACAGCAAAAGATCCATGAAAACAACAACATAAAGAAAAACTATCACTGCTCGCGGAAAGAGACGGCCTCGTCGTCTTTAGCTGCCGGCGCGAACCAACCATCGCTGCCGACGTGTGTCTCCACAACGTGGTTGTCCTTGGCCTCCAGCTACTCGTTCAAGCGGAGCGTGCGGGCGCTTTGCACGGACGAGAGCATAGCCCGGTTCAAGTCGAGGACGTCTGGTTCCGCCTGCAGGAGGGCCTCGATGGCAGCGGCATCCGCGCGCTCTGCTTTGAGTCGAGCCTCCGCCGCCCGGTTCAAGTCCAGGACATCCTGTTCCGCCTGCAGGAGGGCGTCGATGAGAGCGGCATCCACGCGCTCTACGTCGAGTCGAGCCTCTGCCGCCCGGTTCAAGTCCAGGACGTCCGGTTCCGCCTGCAAGAGGGCCTTGATGGCAGTGGCATCCGCGCGCTCCGCCTCAAGTTGAGCCTCCGCCGCCCGGTTCACATCCACGACATCCGGTTCCGCCTGCAGGAGAGCCTCGATGGCAGCGGCATGCGCGCGCTCCACGTCGAGTTAAGCCTCTGCATCCCGGTCCTCCTTTAGTATCGTCATGTTGAACCGCTGGTCCGCCTGCACTATGCGGGACTCGGACGCCGGCACGAAGTCGACGTCCATCGTCTCATACCCATCGGGGGCCTTCTGCACCGCGACCTCCGCCATGAACATTGGATCGGCTTCCTCCTCCTCGTAGCTTGGCTCCAGAGAACTCGGGGATTGGCCCGCCGCAAAGCGAGCTTGGGAACGGAGGTCTGTGGCGCCGACCGCCACCGCGATTTCTGCGTGGCGCTCTGGCGTCAGCATCTTGTAGTAAGTGATCTTGCGGCGCACCATGGCTTTCCAGTGAACTAGGGGACGCTTGACGCGGGCTAGGGGATCGAAAGGTGGGGGAATGGGCTGGAGATTTGGTGTGGTTTTAGGGCAGTGGCTGGCATAGGCCGAGCAGCGAAGGTTCTGGTGTGAATAGTGGTTCCGATGACGACTAGTCAATCGGTTTTGACTGTACATTGCTCTTGTCGCATTCGCGTTGCAGCCCGGCACGCTGGACCCTCCACATCGCCCACCGAATGGAACGCGCTTCGTCTTGCGTTTTCGCTCACTTGTGGGACCGCAGTTGAGAGCAAACCGACGTCCCTCCCCCTCCCCCGCCTGCGTCATTTATTATACCACCACTCCCTCTGTTTTATGCGGAGTAAATAAAAACAGAGGGAGTATTACTACGGATGAGGATCCCCTGACGTGGCCGAACCCATTGAGTAACTGACATGTGGGGCCTAGCAAGCATGGGGTCCGCCAGTAAGTGACCGAAAGGGAGGGTAAGGCAGGGATACCTACGTCAGAGGATCCACTTCCACTATACTACTTTGACCAAATGTTAGAGTAATAATATATGACATGCAACTTACACAAATGTTAGAGTAATAATATATGACATGCAACTTACACAAAGCATACATGGTCTAATGCGTTTTTCGAGGCTAACTTTGACCAAATGTTAGAATAATAATATATGACATGCAACTTACACAAAGCATACGGTCAAATTGTATGTGAAAGGAGTTTCCAATGATATAATTTTCACATTATACATCTCATGTACTATTAATCTTGTCAATAGTCAAATTGGAAACCATCTCGAGTACAAATCTAGGAGTACGTACGAATCTAACAATATTGATTGGGCGTTGTTGAATGTTGATACCTTTTTTATCAAAGTAGATATATTTTGACTACACATAAAACTTATATGTAAACTACTCCCTCCTTCCATCTGTATAGGGCCTAATGCGTTTTCGAGGCTAACTTTGACCAAAAGGTAGAGCAATAATATATGACATGCAACTTAAATAAAGCATACCATCAAATTCGTATGTGAAAGGAGCTTCCAATGATATAATTTTCGCATTATACATGTCATGTACTATTAATCTTGTCAATAGTCAAAGGCGGTCTTGAAAAATGCATTAGGCCCAATATAGATGTAAGGAGGGAGTAGAAAGGATAGGAGGGAGTATATTGTACGTTCAAAAATGAAACGAACATTGAATACCCTTTATATATGATTTGCGGATGCTATGATCACCGGTTCAAAATTTTGAATCCGCCTTAGGTATCACCTGCCCCCACTCGTTCCCTCTCGATTTCATCTCGGGGTCTGGAGATCTATTGAAAGAGGACTAGGGTGGGTACATGCGAATGATACTTGGTGGAATGTTCAAATGAGGCATGCGGGAGGATGGACTCGACTGGAGGGCGACATGATCGATGGAGAAGAGGGTTGGAGAGGAATGAGAAATAAGAAAACGCCACATGATTATACTTGAACGGCTCAAATAAACAATAAGTTGTCTCGCTTGGCCTACATAGTGAAAGGCCTAATGCGCAACACGGAGCACTGATGCTCGAATATGGTCGGGAAAACAGGGAAACAGACATGTGGGGCACACCCGTCGGGACGACGTAGCGCAGACTAGTCCAATGGAGGAGCTGGCCCACGACCTCCTCGCCACCGACAACCATTCATGTGGGTCGTTGGGGCCAACAACGCGGCGCAGCTCCAGCACCGCCTCTGGACATGGCGACCGTGGTGAGCGACACGCTCATATCGTCGCTAGACACGGTCGGTTTCAGTTTGCCGAGGGTGGCCTTAGTGCTGTGGCACGACCAACGATATGTTTGGTTTGTGCCCAAGGTTGCCCCATCAAAGCATTGGGTAGCCAAAATTTTGGTTGAGGTATTGGTTGCCCGTGATTTGGCCGACATTGGCAAGAAAAATGAACTTGAGTTGGCTAGAGTTCATTGGCATGCCAAAGAAATGGCAACCATCCAAACAAAGACCAATCTTTGGGTCATGACCAAAATTTTGGTTGAGGTATTGGTTGCCCATGATTTGGCCGACATTGGCAAGAAAAATGAACTAGAGTTCATTGGCATGCCAAAAAAATGGCAACCATCCAAACAAAGACCAATCTTTTGGTCATGACCAAAATTTTGGCAAGGTGCACTTTGGCCACAATCCAAACACACCCCAACACCCGGCTCGTCGAGGATGCACGAGGCGCCGCAATGTGTCCGCGGAGTGGTGTAGCACGGCCAACTGCATCCTCTGGACCTGAGACCATGCCGGGTCGTCTTGCTTTTTCAATGACATGCGGGGATCGCATGTGAGCAAAGGGCATCTCCAACGTTGCCACGACCGCAGCTAACTACCCCGGCACACCAAAACCCTCGTCCCTCGCGCCGTCGCGCGGTGCGTTCCCAGCTAGCGCCAGCTGTCCGCATTCATGCCGTCCATTCGTATGTCGTCATTAAGAGGCTCGGTGCCCAAGGAACAACTCCGACGACTTAATGACGCACCCGGATGCTTGGCCTCACCGGAATGCGCTACTTAAAGCGGCAACGCCCAGCTAACCTCCACACCATAGTGCATCGTCCTCCTACCTGGAACCACATCCGCCATGACCGCAAGCGCGAACGCTCTGCAGGAGAGCTTGTCTTCGGGGATGGAGCTCGAGGTCGCCGCCCTCGCTGAAGTCGCCGCACAAGCGGTGGCCATGCTGGCGGCCGACGACGGGAGCACCGTCAGCCACGCGTCCTACTTGCTGCCGTCCAACGTCCGACACCGCCGAGGTCGGGGACTCCTCCGAGGGTGAGTAGGGCATGGGAGGCGGCAGGGCATGGTGTGCCAACTGGCCGGTCCGTCTCCCGTGTTCTACTTTTCCTCGCCGGAGAACGCACCTTCACTTCACGGGTCTTGAACCCCGCCCCCGTACATGGAGATCACAGATGGAGGACGTCGATCGCCGCCGTAGAATAGGTTTAGGGTCGGGTTTCTTTTATTTTTTTGTCCTATAAAAGTTCGAAATGTAATGAAAATCTGCCGTGTTTGCATTAATCTCGGCCGGTGTATATGAACTTTCACAATAATATACATATTGTAGGAGTACTAGCAAGATGCCTGTGCGTTGCACGGAATATCAAGATCTTGTGGGAGAAAAGGATGAACGAGGGAAAGCCTTATCTGCAAATGTGGAGAGGAGTGCGGGTAAATTGTCATAGTTTCCTTCCTATCCGTTAGATATAGATCGGACGGCCTATATTGCAGGATCGGACACATCTTTCTACATCTACGGGAACCTACGAAAGGGTTAACGTAAATTGCCTCTCTCTCTCCTCCCCTAATTTTCATGGTGGTGGGCCCCTCCCTCCCCCCAATCTACAATCAACAGCTCACATGTTTCACATTACGTTAATTACGTAACTGGGATTACGTAGGTGTAGCATTACTCGTCCTAAAAAACCCAACTAAGCCAACCTCCCAGCATATCGCGCGGGAAAAGACCCGGCCGCGCCGTTTTAGTCGGGATTACCGGATTACTAGTAGTAGTATCGATGGATCGCGCGAAGCAACAATTTTTTTTGTGGGGGCGAAGCACCTAGTTTAAAAGGAAAAAAATGCGGTACACTCACATCACTCCTGTCACGGTCGCATTGCACCCCACACACGTTCGGTCCTGCACACGGCTCACGCAAACGGAACGCGCTTCGGCTTGCCTCTTCACTGACACGTGGGACTGCACTTGGAGAAACCGACCATGCGCCAAACTCCGCCCACCGCGCGAAAATCCTCCCCCCCACACCCAAAAATTCCCCCCAAATCCGATTCAACCGCCCTTCGGCCAACTAGCCAATAATATTCCCCAAACCCCCCTCCTCCCTATCCCCCTCCACTCCATTCGCTCCGCCAAAGCCGCCCTCCCCGCCGCGCCGATACGTCGGCGCCGCGGTTCGGCGATCCTCTCGCTCCCATAGTACGCTCTCGTAGACTGTCGTCCTCTAGCCGCGCCGCCACCTCTGGCTATGTTCTTGTGGAGGCGCACGGTGGTCAGCGCCGCCACCGCTGTCGACGTTCGTGTGGAGACGCACGGCGGTCAGCTTCTCCCACGGTACGCGCATTCTAGACTGAGGCCCCGTTCATGTCGGTGTAGCGCTGAATGTTAGCTGATAGATGCTGTTAATCTCACTGTTTGCCAAAGTAGTTTACTGTCAATATGCTCTGCTTAAGAAGCTTCCTCGCCCTGTTCTGCACTCAATCTGCTTAGCTGAGATGGCATGCCAAGGCCGATTAGTTGCTAAAATATCCTGCCATATATTTATTGTGACATAGATTGCCATGGTCTAGTAGCCAATCTGTTAGGTGAAATAGCTCTACACCGTTTTATACTCGATCTTTGTTGCTGCGATGGCCTTCGATAGTTCGATGGCTGTGTGCTCGGCCTCATTGACTGCTGAAACAGCCTGCCATAATTTGGCACTCAAATCTATTTGCTGAATTAGCTTTACATATATTTTGTTACTTAGATCTGCTCGTCCAAATATCTTGCCATAGCTTTAGACATCGACCTAGGTATTTTTTTCTGGACTTCATAAAAAAGCATATTTGTTTTTCCTGTAATATCTAGTAGAAGAACTAATTTGTATGTCTAACAGATGGACAGGACTTGGATAACTTCTGCTCGAAGATTCTCCGCTGCATATGTCGAGGGGGTTGAAAACTTCATGAACTTTATCAGAGCTGAGTACGGTGGTCCGAAATCAGATGTGCTCTGCCCGTGTAGCAGTTGTATGAATTCAGTTACAAGACCCCAGTCAACTGTGCAAAATCATCTACACTTGTATGAGATGTCAGTCACATATACTAGGTGGGTTCATCATGGTGAAGTTGTGAACGTCAATGTTATTGACTACGTGGAAGCAGCAGATCACCATCTTGATCTGCCTGATGCTCAGGTGGAAGAGGAGGAGGAGGTGGTGGTGGCGGAGCCAGTGAGTTTGACCAACATTGAAACAATGCTATGAAATGCTCGTGCATTCCATGAACTTTCACCTGTAGAAGAAAAACGGTGGGCCCGCATGTTGGAACAATGCAACGTTGCTATCACCCCAGGAAATAAGCTGTCAGTATTCTCAGCTATGGTCACCTTTCTTCAGGTGAAGACATCTGAGCGGATGACCAACAAATCATTCGATGCGATGTTGGCGGCTTTCCGCGAATCTTTCCCAGCTGCGTCTGAGCTTCCACACACCTACAGTAAAATGAAGAATTTCCTTCGTGCAGTTGGAATTGGATATGATATGATCCATGTTTGTAAGAATAATTGTGTTCTATTTCGGAAGGATTATGCCAACTTAAGTGAATGCCCGAAATGCAAATCATCAAGATGGAAAGATGGCGATGTTGTGAAGAGGATTCCTCATAATGTTCTAAGACATTATCCAATTACACCAAGATCGTAGAGGTTGTTTCATGATGCTGAAACAAGAGAGGATGTACTGTGGCATTCTAGGAACCAGGAGTACAGAGATCAGAATGTAATGAGCCATCCATCTCATGGTAGTGAGTGGAAAAGCTTCAATGATAAACACAAAGAGTTTGCTGCTGACCCGAGAAACGTTAGAATTGGCTTACCTTCAGATGAATTTAACCCATTTGGCACCAGAGTGCCACATATACAATGTGGCTAGTGCTTGTTATCCCTTACAACATGCCTCCAAATGTCTGCACCAAAGAATCAAACTATATGATGGCCTTGCTCATCCCAGGTCCAAAAAGTCCTGGAAAGGATTTTGATTTGTTCATGGAGCCTCTTGAGGAGGAATTTCAACAGCTATGGAAGGGTGTTCTCACTCGAGACCTATATAGCAGCCCACCAGCTGATTTCTTTCTGCGTGCTGTTATAATTTGGTGCATCCATGATTATCCGGCTTTGGGCACTATGTCAGGGCAAACGACACATGGTTACAATGCATGTGTTCGCTGTGACAGGAATCCGCTGTCATACGCAATACTTAGCAAGATCTGTTACATTGGACACCGACGTTTCCTTGCCAAGGACAAGCCGCTTCCTAGAAAATACCGAAGACATGTGTTCAATGCAAAGCATGAAAACCGTGATGTGCCAAAGAGGCTCACCGTCGATGAGTTGCAAGTGGAATTAGAGAAGGTCAGGCATATTACACCAGGAAATCATCCTGATAATGGTAGCGGGAAAAGAAAGCATGGCAGGGCAGAAGAGAGATTATTGTTTACCCGCAGGTCCACTTTGTGGGACTTGGAGTATTGGAAAGATTTGGATCTGCGGCATAATCTTGATGTGATGCACATCGAGAAAAATATGTGTGACAGCATTATCGGCACACTTCTTAATATTGAAGGCAAGATGAAAGATACCTTAAAATCTAGGATTGATTTGACACACCTGGGTATCAGATAGGATTTGCAGGTGCAAGATGAAGGTAAACCACGGGATATGGCACCAGCTGTGTACGTCTTGGACAAGGTAAAAAGAAAAGAATTCTGCGAGGTCCTGTCACGTGTGAGATTCCCACATGGATTTGCTTCCAACCCTGAAAGGAGAGTCAGTGCATATGGAAACAAGGTACAAGGGTTGAAAACTCATGACTGCCACGTCCTACTTCAAAGGGTTTTACCTGTTATCCTTAGAGGATTGGGCCGCCCCGACTTATACAGAGCAGTTGCAGAGTTGAGACAATTCTTCAGGGAACTCTGCAGTAGGAATATCAGGATAGATGCTTTGGAGCGTCTTAGAGACAAGATACCAACTATCCTATGCGACCTTGAGAAGATATATCCTCCAGCCTTCTTTGATGTGATGGTGCATTTGGTTGTTCATCTACCTGATGAGGGACTACTTAGAGGTCCAGTACAGTATGGCTGGATGTACCCTATTGAAAGGCGGCTAGGCACTTTCAAGGGCTATGTTAGGAACAGAGCTAGACCCGAGGGTTCCATTGCAGAGGCCTACATTCCTACAGAAGCGTTGACATTCTGCTCAAAATACATTGAAACAGCTGATTAGCTTAGCAAAGAGGTGGGTGAATGTAACGCCCTCGATGCGGCTATAGCTCCCACGTGTCGAGGCACGACTTAGAGACATAACTGCATTGAAAGCAATGTCGCAAGTTAGGCAATCATCACAACATCCCATGTAATATATAATAAAAGGGGGAGATACATAGTTGGCTTACACTCGCCACGTCACATCAAAGTACATAAATAACATACATCATCCAAACACTCATGGCCCGACTACGGCGCCAAAATAGAAGAAAACCCAACATGCGACACGGTCCCGATCAAACTCCAGCTGGGCACCACTACTGATCATCAGGAAAAGACACGTAGTAACGCTGAGAGTCCTCGTCGAACTCCCACTTGAGCTCGTATGCGTCACCTGGAGCGGAATCACCTGGACCTGCATCTGGTATAGTAGGAATCTGTGAGCCACAGGGACTCAGCAATCTCGCACCCTCGTGATCAAGACTATTTAAGCTTATAGGAAGGGTAAGGCAAATATATGTGGAGCTGCAGCAAGCGACTAGCATATATGGTGGCTAACTTATACGCAAAAGAGAGCGAGAATCTAGAGGAACAACCTGCGCAAGCATTACTCCAACACCGTGTCCACTTCCCGGACTCCGCCGAGAAGGGGCCATCACGGTAACACACACGGTTGATTCATTTTAATTAAATTAATGTTCAAGTTATCTACAACCGGACATTAACAAATTCCCATCTGCCCATAACCTGGGGCATGGCTTTTGAAAGTTCAATCCCTTCAGGGGAGTCCCAACTTAGCCCATGACAAGCTCTCACGGTCAACGAAGGAATAGACCTCCACCCGAGACACACCGATCAGACTCGGTATCCTGGTACAACAAGACATTTCGACAGGTTAAAACAAGACACGCAACACCGCCCGAATGTGCCGACAAATCCCGATAGGAGCTGCACATATCTCTTTCTCAGGGCACACTCAGATTGTCTTAGGTACGGGTAGGCCAGCCCAGAGTTGCCCCTGGTGGCCACCGGCAGCTGACAGGTGGACCAACACTTAGAGGAGCACTGGCCCGGGGAGGTTTAAATAAGATGACCCTCGGGCTCCGGAAACCCAAGGGAAAAAGAGGCTAGGTGGCAAATGGTAAAACCAAGGTTGGGCATTGCTGGAAAAGCTTTAATCAAGGCGAACTATCAAGGGGTTCCCATTATAACCCAACCGCGTGAGGAACGCAAAAATCCGGGAACATAACACCGATATGACGAAAACTAGGGCGGCAAGAGTGGAACAAAACACTAGGCGAGAGGCCGAGCCTTCCACCCTTTACCAGGTATATAGATACATTAAGATAACATAGCAATATAATGATATCCCAACAAGTAAATAAATGTTCCAACAAGGAACGACTCCAATCTTCACCTGCAACTAGCAACGCTATAAGAGGGGCTGAGCAAAGCGGTAACATAGCCAATCAACGGTTTGCTCGGACAAGGTGGGTTAGAGGTTCAACATGGCAATTGGGAGGCTGACAAGCAAAAGGTAGGCATCGTAGCATTGGCATAGCAAAGAGCGAGCAAACTAGCATAGCAAAGATAGTAGTGATTTCGAGGGTATGATCATCTTGCCTGCAAAGCTGTCAGAGTTGACTGGATCCTCAAAAGCAAACTCAACGGGCTCCTCGTTAGCGAACTGGTCTCCCGGCTCTACACAAACAAGACAAACAAGCAACAAGTATACAATCAACCACGTGCAAGCTCAAACAATAAGATGCAATGATGGTATGCTATGCGGGATGCGATGCGGGATGCAAAATGCAAGATATGACAGGAAATGCATGAACCTAGCCTCAACTTGGAAAACCAAGTGTGCCACTGGAAAGATGGGATGAAATCGCTTGAAAACGATATAAAGATCATCGGAATCGGAGTTACGGTTTGGAAATGGCAAGCGAATTAAGAATGACACCGGTCTGCGATTTACAGCAAGTAGGCCTCTAAATGCAATGAAATGAACATGCTACAGCACTCAAACATGGCATCAAAATACATGGCAGGGAAGCATTCAAGATGCTTAACAAAAGACTATCACTGATCCATGGACAGTTCATCCATTATGAGGTTCAAACAAGCATGGCAAAAACGCAAATGCAAAACAGATTTCAGACTTAGTGAAATTAACACTTGTCTGAAATTTCAGATCATGAAGCTCTCTTCGGAGCAGCAAAACAACATGAAACATGACCTGATCATCACAAAGAAGAACATGGAATGGAGCTACTCAACAAGCTTAACAAAAGACCCTAAGTGACCTGGGGCCAAAAGGGATCACAAAATCTACTAACAAGCCCACGAACATAGCTCAAACACAATCAGTTTTCAGACTTAGTGAAAACTGAGACATGCTGAAATTTAACTCACGAAGGCATGTAAACAAGCTCGATGCACTCACCACGGTGCAAGTCACGGCAAGGAAAGCATATATCCATTAAGAAGGCACAAAATTCTAGCTAGACATGGCAATAACAATGGCATGGCATGCACGGATCAACTACAATAACTCCGGCAAAATCGCAAACAAGTTGACAATCTGCCCAGATTCACAACGAAGCAAAAGTAGAGCTCGATTGACTCAAGCTATGGTGCTCCATAATTGCAAGTAAAGGCATGGATGGATAGAGAATAACATGATTAACAAAAGTCCCTTACTGATCATCCTCAAAAGAGACACAGATCGTTAGGAAACAAGCTAAACATATGGCATCATGAACTAAAAATCCCAGACTTAGAGAAAATCACTAAGTCCCTGAAAACAGATATCCCGGGTGCCTCTCTTTGCAAGCTTGCACAAGTCACCACACGCATCGTAAAAATGCATGGGTTGCACCTCTGGCAAGTAGACAAAATGTTTAACAAAACATGTGAAGGACTCACAGGCATATCATGCACACAACAATCATGGCAAAAATGACAAAAGTGAAGGATGAACTATCGGATCTGCCAAATAACTCACGAAGCCTCCTTCTAGCAGCATTTCGGGCATCAAGATGAACTCAAATGAAAATGATGCAATGGAATGAAATGTTGTACTCTTCGAAGCGAACATTTTGATATACTATATGTCCAAAACAGAGCTACGGATGCGGAGATATCATCGGTCAAAGTATGCATAAAAAACTAGAGTTAGGAGGAGAAAAGTCAACCGTAGACAAATCCCAGATCTAGATCCGGTTGCACTGTTCACGCGCGGAAACCGAGGAACGCCGGAGATGAACTTGAAGCTCGTCGGAGTCTTGCCGGAGCTCGTCGTGGAAGGAGAGGCCGGGGCTCCCGCCGGCGAGGACGTGGGGTCGCGGGGCCGGCCGGATGCGGGGCGGCGGAGCCGGCCGGTGGGCGGCGAGGGGCGGCGCGGGCCGGGCGGCGGGGAGGCGAACAGCGGCGAGGTCGGCGAGGCGAGGCGGCGGCCGTGGCGGTTCCGGCCACCGGAGCGCGGGAAGAAGCGGCGGCGCGGGGCGGAGAGACGGCGGCGCGGATCTGGCCCGTGGGGGCGAGGGGCGGGCCTCCCACGGGCCGGCGGGCTTCGGCGGCGGCGGAGAGTGGCGCACGCCATGTGGCGTCAAGCCATTGGCTGCGGGCGGCGGCGGCGAAGCGTCTGGCCGAGTCGGACAATGTCCGGCCGGTCGCGGAGATGTTTTTTTTAGCTAGGGTTTCGGGGGAAGGGAGAGATCCGAATTTGAAGGGGGCTATTTATAGGCATAAGTGGAGCTAGGAGAGTCCAAATGAGGTGCGGTTTTCGGCCACGCGGTCGTGATCGAACGCTCTAGGACATGGAGCTGAGTTTGGTGGGTTTTGGGCCAAATTGGAGGGGTGTTGGGCTGCAACACTCACGAGGCCTTATCGGTCCCTCGGTTAACCGTTGGAGTATCAAACGAAGTCCAATTGATACGGAACTTGACAGGCGGTCTACCGGTAGTAAACCAAGGCCGCATGACAAGTCTCGGTCCAATCCGGAAATGTTTAATCCCCACACACGAAAGAAAGCTAGAAATGACCACCGGAGGAGAACGAAGCGCCGGAATGCAAAACGGACAACGGGGAAAATGCTCGAATGCATGAGATGAACATGTATGCAAATGCAATGCACATGATGACATGATATGAGATGCATGAAAACGAAAACAACACACGGAGACAAAGACCCGAACCCGAGAAATAAATATAACTTAACGCCGGAAACGGCAAGAGTTGGAGTACAAATTGGGAAAGTTATATCTGGGGCGTTACAACACTCCACCACTACGAAAAGATCTCGTCCCGAGATCTAGGACGGAAAGAACGCCGGGTACTCAGAACGGAGGTGATCCTCGCGTTCCTAGGTAGCTTCACGGTCGGAATGGTGAGACCACTTGACCTTGAGAAATTTGATTGACTTGTTGCGAGTCTTTCATTCAGTCTCTTCAAGAATGGCAACTGGGTGCTCACGATAGGAGAGATCTTCTTGGAGCTCAATGTCCTTGAAGTTGACTGTGCGGTCAGGAGTCTTGAAGCACTTTCGGAGCTGAGAGACATGGAACACATCATGAACATTTGCAAAGTTTGAAGGAAGCTCAAGTTGATAGGCGAGGTCGCCTCTCTTGCTGACAATCTTGAAAGGCCCCACGTATCTAGGGGCAAGCTTCCCTTTGATACCGAAGCGACGAGTATCTTTCATAGGAGAGACGCAGAGGTAAACATGATCTCCGATCTCGAAAGCCAAATCACGATGCTTACTATCATAGTAGCTCTTCTGGCGGGATTGGGCTGCTTTGAGGTTATCGCGAATGACTTTGCACATTTCTTCTTCCTCAGTGATTAAGTCATTACCCAGCAGCTGACGTTCACCGGTTTCAGACCAAGTTGAGAGGGGTACGGCACTTCCTGCCATACAGAATTTCAAATGGGGCCTTGCCCGAACTTGCTTGAAAACTGTTGTTGTATGAGAATTCAGCATAAGGAAGACAATCCTCCCACTTCATGCCGAAGGAGATCACACAAGCCCTGAGCATATCTTCAAGAATCTGGTTGACACGCTCGACTTGACCGCTTGTTTGAGGATGGAAAGCTCGTGCTGAAGCGGATGTTGGTGCCCATGGCCTTCTGAAAAGAATCCCAAAACTTGGATGTAAAGATGCTGCCACGGTCTGAAGAGATCACTTGGAATACCGTGCCGGTCTGAAGATATCACTTGAGGAATACCTTGTAGAGAGACAATTCGAGAGGTATAGAGTTCCGCCAATTGAGCTGCAGTGATCGACTCTTTGATAGGCAGAAAGTGAGCCACTTTGGTGAGCTTGTCGATGACAATGAATATAGCATCATTGCCACGCTTGGACTTTGGAAACCCAGTCACGAAGTCCATTTCAATGTGGTCAAACTTCCATTCTGGAATGGCAAGAGGTTGGAGGAGACCAGCTGGCCTTTGGTGTTCTGCCTTCACTCTTCTGCAGACATCACATTCATTCACGAATTGAGTGATCTCGCGCTTCATTCGAGTCCACCAATAATCTTGCTTGAGGTCCTGATACATCTTCGTACTCCCAGGGTGGATGGAGAGGAGAGAATTGTGAGCCTCGTTCATGATCACTTTACGAAGTTCACCTTTGGGTACAACCATTCGATCCTCGAAGAAGAGAGTGTCCTTGTCATCAAGGCGGTAGCACTTGTACTTGGACTGACTCTTGGCAATCCCAATCTTCACCTTTTTCACCATAGCATCAAGAAGCTGGGCTTGGCGAATCTGGTCTTCTAAGGTAGGAGAGACTTGAAGGTTGGCGAGGAAACCTTGAGGAACAACTTGCAGATTCAGTTTGCGGAAAGCTTCACAAAGCTCGGGTTGATAAGGCTTAAGAATCAGACTGTTGCAATACGCTTTCTTGCTCAAAGGGTCAGCAATCACATTGGCCTTGCCTGGAGTATACTCGATACTCGGATTATACTCTTGAATCATTTCAACCCATCGAGTTTGCCTGAGGTTGAGATTAGGCTGAGTGAAGATGTACTTGAGACTCTTGTGATCAGTGAAAATATCCACTTTTCTTCCCAATAGAAGATGTCTCCAAGTCAAAAGAGCATGCACAACTGCCGCCAACTCGAGATCATGAGTGGGGTAGTTCTTCTCATTAGGCTTCAACTGGCGAGAGGTATAAGCAACAACTTTCTTCTCTTGCATCAACACTGCGCCAAGACCTTGGAGACAGGCATCACAAAAGACCTCGTACGGCTTGGATTCATCAGGCGGAGTCAAAACTAGAGCAGTGATCAACTTCTCTTTCAAAGTGTTGAAAGCAACATCACACTCCAGAGACCAAACGTACTTGACGTGCTTCTGGAGAAGATTAGAGAGAGGCTTTGCGATCTTAGAAAAGTTTTCAATGAATCTTCGGCAATAGCTTGCGAGATCGAGGAAACTGCGGAGTTGCTTCACGTTCTGAGGAGGTTCCCAATTCACAATTGCAGACACCTTCTCAGGATTCACGGCAATGCCCTTGGCAGAGATGATATGACCAAGATAAAGAACCTCATCGAGCCAAAATTCACACTTGGAGAACTTGGCGTAGAACTGATGTTCCCTCAGCTTATCGAGAACCAAACGCAAGTGTTTGGCATGATCTTCCTTGTTCTTGGAGAAAACCAGAATGTCGTCGAGATAGACCAAAACGAAGTCATTGGTGTAGGCGTTGAAGATGAAGTTCATCATGCGAGAGAACGTCGGAGGAGCGTTGACGAGGCCAAAAGACATGATAGTGTATTCATATGAACCAAAGCTTGTCCTGAAAGCCGTCTTGGGAATATCTTGTTCACGAATACGAATCTGATGATAGCCCATGCGGAGATCAAGCTTGGAGAATACTTGAGCACCTTTGAGTTGTTCGAACAGGTCATTGATGTTGGGAAGTGGGTATTTGTTCTTGATGGTCTTCTTGTTCAATGGACGGTAATAAACACAAAGTCAGTCCGATCCATCCTTCTTCTTCATAAAAAGAACACCACAACCCCACGGAGAAGAACTAGGCCGGATGAGACCCATTCTTTCTTGCTCATCGAGTTGTTTCTTCAGCTCCTTCAACTCTTTAGGTCCGAGCTTGTAAGGACGTTTGCACATAGGTTCCGTGCCGGGCTCAAGATCAATAACGAATTCAACTGGCTGGTGCGGAGGCATTCCTGGGAGCTCTTCTGGAAAGACGTCTTGATATTCGCAAACGACTGGATTTTGCGAGATAGCATCCAGTTCACCCTTCTCATTGAGAGAAAACAGACGGATGGTATCATCACGAGCGGCAAAGACAATTACATCCTCAGACGAATGAGTCAATTGAATTTGCCTGGCTGCACAATCAAGCTGAGCCTTGTGCTTGGAAAGCCAATCCATTCCGAGAATAAGATCAATATCCGAGTCACCAAGAACCGTAGGAGAAGATAGAAACTTGTAGTCACCCAAAGTGATAGTCACATCCGGAGCAATGGAGTTAGCATGCATGCGCCTACCAGGAGAGACAACTGCTAATGGACTAGGCAAAATTTGCTG
Source organism: Triticum urartu (assembly GCF_003073215.2). Classification (NCBI taxonomy): domain Eukaryota; kingdom Viridiplantae; phylum Streptophyta; class Magnoliopsida; order Poales; family Poaceae; genus Triticum; species Triticum urartu. Next base: position 601,695,356 of record NC_053028.1, read on the forward strand.
AGCCAAACCATGCTTAGATGAAAACGGCCTCGAGATGAAACAATGCGATGCACCAGTATCAAAAAGTACTTTTGCAGGAATATCATTAACAGGAAGGTTACCCATGATGACATCTAATGAATCCTCTACCTGAGCTGCATTCATCAAGTTGACCTTGGCATGCTTGGGGTTATGCTTGACCACAGCTGTACTTGCCGATCTCATAGGAGGAGGAGGAGGAAGACGCCTCTGGTTGAAACACTTGTTGGCATAGTGACCCTTTTCTTGGCACTTGTTGCACGTGACCTCTGAAAGCGGACGGTGATACGGAGCACTCGGTCTTGGAGGTTGAGACGAAGACTTGTTCTGAAAGCCTGGGTTGGGTGGGTGGGAAGAACCACTGCCACCTTTGCTCTTCTGCTGATACGGCTGACGAAACGGAGGAGGAGGAAGCCAATACTTCTGCTACTTGGCCACTTGAGTAGATGAAGAAGGAGTAGCATCTCTGACTCGCTTCCTGGAAGCATCACACCTCAACTGAGCAGCCTCTTGCTTCAGTGCCATGTTGTAGAACTCATCGTATCTCAACGACTCAAAGAGGACAAGAGCGAGCTGAATTTCTTCTCTGAGGCCACCCCTGAACTGGTATATCATGCTCTTCTCATCAGGGACGTCCTGCTTGGCAAAGCGGGCGAGCTTCTGGAACAACTTGTTGTAGTCATAGATAGACAAAGAGCCTTGCTTCAGATTGCGGAATTCCTGACGCTTACTTTCAACCACACTTTGAGGGATGTGATGAGCTCGGAAATCTTGACGAAAATCATCCCAAGTGATCAGACGTCCACCTCTGGAATCCTTCTACTGCTAGAACCATTCTGCAGCTTGATCTTTGAGTTGGAAGGAAGCGAACTTGACGAAATCTTCAGGTCTGACGTTGCTGCATTCAAAATGCTTACCCAGATCCACAAGCCAATCGTCAGCATCGGAAGCCTCAACACAATTGCCAAACGTCTTTGGCCCATTAGCAAGGAACTGGTTCAGTGTAGCAAAGTGGTTCTGATTGTTGCCTTGATTCCCTTGCCTGCCTTGATTGTGCTCTTGGAGGATTTGCATGATCAACTGTGTGTTTGCATTGGTTGCAGCCATCACAGCTTGCCATGCCTCCGGAGGAGGTGGAGGTGGTGGCGGATCAGGATTCGGAGTCAAGCGCGTTGGAGGAGCCATCCTGAAGAGGTTGACCACCATTAGCACATTGATAGACAAAATATTGAAGCTGAATCCAACGGAATGAAATTTGCAACATAAAGTCTTCACATCCGAACAAAATGAACGAATGCATATCTCTTGAAGTGGTCACATATCCCTAAATTGCGAAACCACGTAGAATGAAGGTAGAAGAATTAAATCAACAAGGTACGGATCAAGAACGAATAATCGGTAAGAAATCCCAATCTCAAACCAATATCCGTGGAAGAAGAACTAAATCTACGAGAATTCCCACCTATGAAACTCCCGAAGCTTTCCGGTTATGCAATCAGGTGTTGGGGATACAGGGGAAGCATAATATCTCACCCAAACTAGCAATTCCTACATCCAGCTGTATCCATCCTTCAACACATAACCAAGAAACCTTCGGAAACCATCTACCTCAACCTTCGAAAAGCATCCGTTATATAAGTTATGGCGATACTCCCGAACTCCTGCCCCAGTACTGGGTGGCGTCGAGACGAATATTTTGATATACTATATGTCCAAATCGGAGCTACGGATGCGGAGATGTGGCAGGTCAAAGTATGCACAAAAATTAGGGTTCGGAGGGGAAAAAGTCAACCCCGATTCAAAATATCTCAGATCTGCACGGAAACCGAGGCACGGTTGGATCTGAGCTCGCCGGGGCTGTAGACGGCCGGAGTTGGAGGGGAGGAAGCCAGAGAGGTGAGGGGGCGGCCGGATCCGGCGGCGGTAGGTGGCGGCGCCATGTGGCGGCTCGGGAGAGGCTGGGGGGAGCGGGGCGGACACGTCCGGCTCGCGCGGACGTTGTCCGGCAGCGGCGGAGAGGTTTTTTTTAGGGTTTCGGAGAGGGAGAGAGATCCGAAAACGGAGGGGTCTTTAAATAGGCATAGAGGGAGCTAGGAGAGTCCAAATGAGGTGCGGTTTTCGGCCAAGCGATCGTGATCGAACGCTCTAGATGATGGAGCAAAGTTTGGTGGGTTTTGGGCCAAATTGGAGGGGTGTTGGGCTGCAACACACACGAGGCCTTTTCGGTCCCTCGGTTAACCGTTGGAGTATCAAACGAAGTCCAAATGATACGAAACTTGACAGGCGGTCTACCGGTAGTAAACCGAGGTCGCTTGGCAAGTCTCGGTCCAATCCGGAAATGTTTAATCCCCACACACGAAAGAAAGCTAGAAATGACCACCGGAGGAGAACGAAGCGCCGTAATGCAAAACGGACAACGGGGAAAATGCTCGAATGCATGAGATGAACACGTATGCAAAAGCAATGCACATGATGACATGATATGAGATGCATGACAACGAAAACAACACACGGAGACAAAGACCCGAACCCGAGAAATAATATAACTTAACGCCGGAAACGGCAAGAGTTGGAGTACAAATTGGGAAAGTTATATCCGGGGCGTTACAGTGAAGACAATCCCGGGCTCAATGTTTTCGATTATTCTGTTCGAGTTACAGTGAAGAGTCGACAAGAGGACAAACCTAAAGATTTGGACAAAATGGTTTGGTATGTGTTGAATAACTGTCCTAAGATACTACCTTATACTCCCTCCGTTCCTTTATGTTAGGTGCATTTTTTTTACAATTTTTCCACAATGTAAGGTGTATTTGCTGTAATCTTATATAATCCCTCTTCTACCCCTCCACCATCACGTACATGGAAGCTAGCCTCCTCACGCTAAAATCAAGCCAACCCATGAATGCATTCGTTGGAAATTAAATGCTCCTATCCTTAGTTAGGAAAAAGATCCTCACGTACCATGCTATCCTTTTTTTACTAGTATTTCTTGTTGGCGAGCGTACAGAACGTTTTCTTCACCAGATCAAAGCCTTTGTCTACGCTAGAAAACAGAAAACATCTGACGATCAAAAAAATTCCCAAGCGACATCCTTTCTCATCCACCATGGATGCGTTCACGCTAGAGGAAGAAAGGTTCAACTCGTTGCTGCATGTTTTCAGCCAAGAGGATGATCCCGCTATGGAATTGTTCAGTCAGGTGGAAGAAACGGATGAGTCATTGGGTCTGTTTAGCGAGGTAGAAGACCGCGCCCAGCGTCTCTCCAAGGACTCCTCCCCTGCGTTGTCCAGCGACATCAAACTCGTAGATCAGATTTTTCATGACGCGACCGCGGACGATGTCGGACCTGTCCGACATGCCAGGTTATTACACAGATGGTGCTCGACATCTGGTGTGCAACTTCTTCCAAGGCGGGAATCGCCGCCGTCGGCGAGGCCACGAAGTGTCCAGCACCAGAGCCCTATGCATCATGGGCCATAAATTTAAACACGACAATTCAAGCAATGCTCGGCTCGCTGACCTTTGCCGTAGCTATGGAATATCTGTCACGTCAAGCAAAATTATAGAGTTCGGGTTAGTTCCATTTATACCTTTGTGACTAACTTTAGTTCCTGTTGATATGTGTACGTGTATGACATCCCTTGTTCTTAATTTTAGTGCTACAACTGGAGGCTTCGATCAAGGGAAGCAAAAGTATAGCCAGGAGGACGATAAGACCGACGCGGTGAATGGCAAGAACATCAAATTTGATGAGGTCGATAGCGATGATGAAACCGTCGATTTAGAGTTTGAAGAGTTGCAAGCTGCCAAAGCAAGTGAAGTGCTTGTGCAACGACTTTATGCCTCGGATTCAATGCTAGAGTCTGTACCCCCAGGAATGGAATCATATAGGGATTTCATACTAAAGTCATTGATGACATCGTATGATCCAAAGATGATGAAGAAATGACCACGTAATCAATGGCACAACTACTCTATGTTTAGCAGTCAACGTTTGGTGTGATTTCATAAATTGTAATGGTGCCGAAAGTCTTTTTTGTATTGCATGAATATGTTAAGTGACATCATACACGAATAATGGCATGAATGAAGTTCATTCTGTTTGTTCTTGTTACTTACCAGGTGCTACTCACAAAACAATGAACAGCGAGTTCGATAAGAGTCGATGGCATGGAGTAGTAAACATCAAAAAACAAAGAACATGAAGTTAGCTAGAATTAATCGATGGCATGGAGTAATAAACATCACAAAACACCAGAACAGCGAGTTCGCTAAGATTAACAGTAGTGGTTGAAGTACAGTACGAGTAAGTTTAAATTCAATACTGTATAACTAACGAATTCGCTAAGATTATTAGTGATAACAAGCGATGAGAAGTACATCAAGCATCTGGAAGGGCCTCAATAGCAGCAATTACAACATCAGCATCGCAGGGTACTACGTCCGGAAGCATTTTGAGTGCCGCCAGAAAAGACTTCCTCATGTGCGGGACCTTATACCGGTTTCCTCCTTTCTGCTTCAGTTCCTCGCGCATGCATGACTGAAGGGTCAGAAAAATACGATTGCTTCTCTCGGCTGGGTACGTGTCATATGCTTTTTTCACCTTCGCAACAATATCAGCAATTTTACCGGGGGACATCTTCTCAAAAAGAGCCTGAAGTGCCGCAAAGAACCCTAAGTCAAGAATGTTCAAATCAGGTGAGTTGGGCAGCTGACATGTAAGCCTAATGTCCCATCCATCCGACTGTGCCGCTGCACAAAACACACTGTCATTCACGGAAAAATGGGTCTTTGCATTATCTTGCTGAATGTATATTGTGCGTCCGCGTTCCGAAGCCGGCCACAAATCCTTGATGGCGGGTAGAAGCTTGTTCACCATATAGTCTCTACTGACATCCTTTGTCACGGACGGCAAAACCTTGGTTACCTCTTCCCCCCTCTCTCTATAAGGGCTACGCCTCTTTGCGAAGTCCTGATATGTGAACGGCCAAATTCCAATCTTGCCATCAAATGTCATGACACCATCATCATCATAACGAGGCCTTGCTACCGCTGCCAAGAACATCACTTTCTCAATAAATCCCTTGCTCTGAGTGCTGTGATAGGGTTCCTCTTCATCGGGTGCCAAGTAGTAGTTCTGAGTACCGTTAGTGCGGTAGGACCACTTCTCATCAATATGGATGACATTGTACATGCCTTTAAATGTGGGTTCTTCAGGCACGCTTAGTTCATCCAACATGGATAAACAAAACCGAATCCGACCTAGCTTGTTGTCATCAGTCAATGTGGCTTTAATTGAATTTGTATGGCGCTTCAGTCTGCCCTCCTTGAACCTTCTCCATAATGTTGTCTTCACCATTTGAAGCTCATTAGCAAGATCTTTAAGTGTAGTTCTTTTGCTCAAATCAATCTGTTTTATAGCATCCGAATCAAATGGTATCTTCTTGCGGCCACAAGTTTTCACCCTTTTGTTTGCTACTCCGTGAATACCACCGGCTCGCTTGCCTTTCAACCATATGTTTTGAACAGTCCGGTAATTAACTTGACAAAGTTCTGCCACCTCCTCAACCACCCCTTGGTTTAGTATGCCTTGATTTGTCCGCTCTAATAGCATGGCATAAATTTCTTGCTTTTGATTGTCTGGGTACCATCTTCGCTTCTTCTTTTGTTTAGCATTTGAGCCTACTGCAGAATATTCAGAACAAGAAATAAATTACTTTCAGTTAAAATGAACTAACATTCTCTCAATGACTTGAAACAAGGAGTAACTTAAATACTCGTGGAGTAGACTAACCATTGTTGCTGCCGGTGTCAGCTACTTCAGCTTGTACTCCACAATCAGTCTCCGGAACAACATCTTTCTTCAACTCCACACGGATGCATGGGTTAACGTTGCCGGCGGGGCTGGTTGCATCACTGCCGCTGCCATTTAGTGAAGACGGAGCACCTTCGGGACAGTCAGCTTGGTTAATGTTGCGGGCGGGGCTGCTCGCATCATTGTTGCTGCCATTTACCGAAGATGGAACAACTTCGGTACGGCCACCTTGCCACTTCGTCAGAGTCGGGCGCATTCTGCCACGACCAGCCAAGCCCAAGCGTCGACGACCACGGCGAGCGTCACTGGCGTCCCCGATGGCATTGTCGTCACCTCCCCGGCCACGCCCCACGACAGGACCAGCAAGTAGAGTCGCATGCACACGTTTAAGCACGACATCATGTGCACCACGAGCATGTCCGAGGCTCGCGTACATACTGGTAGCTTCTTCTCCTTCAGAGCCATCGCATCCATCACCAACATCTACTCTGTGGTCTGAGATGTCCGCGGACATAGAACCTCCCACGTCAACTCCTTGATCACCGGTGGCGATGTTCGCGAGATGGCAGGGGAACATGACAACAGTTCCCTGGATGAATACTTCACCGGTACGACGTGCACGAGAATCTATGAGAATTTGTTCACCATCGAAGAGATAGGCCCTGGTGGTACCAAGCCGGATCGTCCCCTTATAGAAGGTCTTCCTACTTCTGAGCGAAACCGTTGTGCAAAAAGACACCGGCCACCATTTTCCGCTGGATTCACCGGCGGCTTGCACTGTATTCCGTCCTCTGCGTGGCCTCGTCCACCAGCGCCTCGGCGATTGAGCTGTACGTAGATGGTGACACAACGGGTCAAGTACTACATGATCTGGTTCAACGAGTATGGAATACATACAGTACGTACCTGTGAAGATGGCGTTGCATCCACTGCGTGGCCGCGTCCGTCGACACGTTGGCCTCGCGCACGTCCGCGACCGCCGGCGCCTTGGCCATGCCCATGCCCGCATCCGCGCCTGCGCCCGCGCCCGCCGGCACGTTGGCCGTTCCCGTGTCCGCGCACCCCCGCGTCTTCCGCCGGCGTGCGTACGTCAACTCGCCCGTGCTCGGCAGAAGCACCTCGCTCTGTGTGTTGAAAGAGGTCCGCCTCATCGTCGGCTTCGTTGCAGGCATTAAGTCGATCATCACGAGGTCCGTTGCCGTCATGGAGCGCATGCTCAACTTCTACACGGAGCCTAGAGTGAAAAATTATCCTGCTGAAACTGCAGATAGGTGAGACGGAAACAAGAACATACCGTCGCCGGAGTCATCGGAAGCTAGCCAGTCGTATCCAAGATCAAAGGCGCTGTCATCGTTCTCCTCAATTGAATCCCAATTAGGTGCTAGATGCAATTCTAGATCAACCATGTTTTTTGTTGGCCATGTACTGGAAGAAGGGGGAAATGAAAAGAACTAGCGGGAGTCGACTCATTTTGTACACCAAAACATAATTTAAAATCTTCATTCAGTTGGTGCCAAGCCTCATTCAGTTGGCGCCAAGCCATTTCCCTCCCTTTTCCTGATGGCCACGCACGTACGTGGGTACCCATTTTCGTATACAAGGAAAGACACTTATTTCCATCCCTGATTTGCTGGAATATGCCGATTGCATGTGCCATGCAAGGCCGGCAACATATCGGCATGCAGCAATCAAATCAATTGTCTCTCACGTAATTTATTTCTACCACTAAACTAATATCAGGGGTAGTATTGTCCCGGATGCTTTAAAAATTGTTGCCTTGGTCACCGAGCTGAAAATAATGCACCTAACATAAAGGAACGGAGGGAGTATCAAGTAAGTGCAGTACTGCAGCTTATACATCGTAATCTACCAAACTTGCAGCACATTCTTATATATTTAGATGTTCGACGCAATCACTATGTTGTGCAGCATCTACAAAGAGGAGTTACTGCCGCAAAATCCAAGAAACATTGACCAACTGGTTATGGCAGGATTTGCGAAATGGTTCAAGAACCACGTAAGCTTTTGAAGTGCACTGTCAATTTTTTTAATATATTGAGTACATAAGATGATCAGCTTGTCTATTTTCTAACCATAGGTTAAGAAGATGCGGGAGGATGGGCAGGCAGTTGATGATGCCCTTTACTCACTAGCAATGGGTCCTGATACTCGGGTAAGACATTATGAATCTTGCATTGTTGGAGATGTGCGCTACAACACCCTTGCACGAGACGAAGGCGGGAAGACACAAAACATTGCCATCATGAGCATGGATACGTATGATAAAGAGACAACTGAAATGTATGCTAACATAACAGACATTGTTCAGTTGTAGTATATCTCCAGTTTCGAGGATCATCGGTGTGTGGTTCTGTTGTGCTGTCGTTGGTATAACCTATTTTCCAGGATCGCAAAACCCAGAGCTGATGATTATTTCAAATCTATCAATGTCAAGGCGGCGTACTAGACCAACAAGCCTTTTATTTTGGCAAATTAAGCAACACAAATATTTTTCTTGGAAGACACATTTGCACGTAGCGATGACTGGAGAGTATTGCAAATGTTTGAGCAGAGGAATTCGTTTAATGAAGTTGCACAACAAGATGATGCTTACACTGCTCCTGATGTACAAGATAACACAGATGTTCCTAATATCTTTGAGAACCATCACGTCAATGACGCCGGTGAAAAGATTGCCTGTCATGCTGTGGACATACAAGAGTTGATCAAGAAGAAGCCAACGTTCGAGGACGAAGAAGAAGATGACACCATGGGGAATTACGATTCAGACTGATACACATGGCGAAGATGTTGACACTGCTGTTGCGGATGATGATTACATTGCTTTTGTCGTATTTGCCTGTCAGAAGACGTTTTTATCTACTATGTGAAATTGTGTTTGCTATGACAACTGAAGCCTGATGAACATGTTGTTTAGTATTTTGGTGTGAGAACATCACTTGTTATGTATGCTGATTTGTGTTTGGTGATTGTATGACAACTAAAACATGATGACATTGTTGTTTAGTTGTACTCATATTTGGCTGTGAAACTTGAATTTGATGATATAGTTTACTGTTGGACTGCAATTTGCTCGACGTCTTCGAATGAGAACAAAGCTGACCTGACAGGGCCTCTACTATTTATTTATTTATATGAGCAAAAGGGGATACCCCCTGATTTCCGTTAATAGAAATAATTAGATGTTCAAAACACTACGCCCAGCCTGCTACACAGGTTTCATTCATTACTAGTTTCAGCACAGTGCTCATGTCGTAGCCACTGAATACATCATGAGTGCTACATACACTGCAAATAAAGAGACAATCATCCTATAGAGCACATCGATTTTTCCCATTATCTTCACAAGCTCTTTCATCTCCTCATTGCTGTCAAGGCCGTTCAGCAGCTGTTGCTTGGCCATGATCAGAGGAACTGCATCTTTAACCTTCTGCTCTGCATCTTCCTCTTCTGCCGTTCCTTCAGTTACTTGTCCAACACCCCAACCTGCTGGTATTGGGATTCCTCGGCTAACCAAATAATCAGCGTAGTTGCATTCCCCCACATCAGCAACTTCCCAGAAATACAAATCACACGAATCTTCCCTTTTCTGCACGAATCAAATTGGTAGATCATCAACAAAACTATTAAAAAAATCAGCAACTGAAAGCAGTAGAACAACACTTAAACATATTATTACCCCATGATTCGGGCATTTGTAGAAGACTCGGCCAGGGTTGCGGATTGTGGTTGAGACGCGACAGATGGCTCTGCGTGATTTGTAGCAGTGGCACCACACCAACGACAGCGGGTTGCGATGAGCAATCGGCTGCGGTGCGCGTGCCGGCGAGGGTGTGATGAGACCCACAGGCGATGGTACGGGTTGTGACTTGGCGCATATCTGGTTGTTGCCTGCTCAAGAGCAGGTGGACGAGCAGCCAGTGGACATGGTTGCTGCGGCCAGAGCTTCTGATGCTAGGCAGAGTAAGTAGAGAAGAGGAGAAGCGAACGTTGGATATGTCAGTTTCATTACTTGCAGAGTAGCATAGAACCATATATAGTCATAGTCTAGGTTTGGATTCGAACCAGCTACAGGAGCACGTCTTTCTTTTTTCTAAAACTCGGCAACGTCTCTTTACTGGTACACTAGCTTGTTCTGTACGCCTTCCCAACTCTTTGATTTTCTTTCCCTTTTTTTGCGAGGACCTGACAGCTGGGACCCATCGGAAGGGCCTCTGTATTTCGCGAAAAAAACGTTCCCCCCGCTGACATGTCAGACCCACCAGCTATATCTTCGCACGCAAGGAAGTGCCTCCTTATTACGCACAAAAAAATTAAATACCCCTGCTAGCTGGGACCCACCATAGTGGGAGGATGACTTGTGGGCCAACAAAGTTGACGGGGATGGAGGGCTTTGTCAACTTAGTCAATATGAACGATTCTAGCTCCAGTGACCGTACGATGTTCATCCAACGGGTGTAGTGCTTCTTAAACCTCTGGTCTTCTTGCTCCAGCCGCCCAAAACAGCGTCGGTCGTGCCTATGCTCCTGCCTCCCGTGGCCGGTTGTGCTGCCGCAGAGGCCTCACCGCCCCTACTATTCCCACCGCTGGCCAGGCCCTGCGGCGACGGTAGCCTCACAGCGCAGCCGAACCAGTGAACCCTCGTACTCCTCTCCGCGCGGGCTTCCACTGCCGCGTCTTCCCCGGCTCCGCGTCGTCCCCTTCCTAGGCCTCGCTGTCGTCCACCGCCGTGGTGCTCTCCGCGCGGCGTGGTCAACATGGTCAAGGAACGACTTCGATTGGAAGAGTACTGTACGTTGAGAGACTGACAGCTGGGTCCACGGCCACAACCCAGTTTTTTTGTGATTTGCCAAGTGAGTCGCTTTGTCAGGCCTATTGGGCTGCAAATCTTTCAAGACGAGGAGAGCTTTCATTCAGCTGGCCGAGAAAATGGCCCATCAGTAATGAGAAATGGGCCGTACATTTTTAAAACACATCAAACCGGCAATTAGTTTCAAATATCTTTTTTTTCATTTCAAGATTTTAAAATACATTAATTTTTATGCGTGGAGAATTTGTTGGATTTTATATTGATATACATTTATTTTTAAAATCAGTTTGAATGTGAGTCGAAATTTCGGGATTAAAAACAGTTTGGACCGCACCGAAATATGCAAAATTTCGTATAATTTTTTAACAGTGGCCACAATTTGGGCTGTAATGCTAACAAAAAGAATATGGGCTCCATAAAAAAACCTTAAGAATTGGCAAATGGGCTGAAAATTATTAGAAATAATGGCAGATGGGTTGTATGCTGTTTTCCACAGATTTAAGGCTTTCCTAAAAAAAGGTTGACGCACAAGCAGTGACTATTGGATGTCCATCCAACGGCCGTCGTGCTTCTTCAGTCTCTGCTCTTCCTGCTCCAGCCGCTCAAACAGGCGCCAGCGGGACTGCCTGTTCCCTCCTCCCCGCGGCCGGCTCTGCTGCCGCGCAGGCCTCACCGCCCCACCGTACTCCCATCGCTGGCCTAGCCATCCCTCTACTCACCCACACCTGTTGTTATTCTCCGGCGATGGCAGACGAACCAGTTAACCCTCGTACAGTCGCACTCCCCTCGGCGTGGGAATTAACTGCCGAGTCTTCCCTGCCTCCGTGTTGTTCCCTTCCTAGGCCTCGCCGTCGTCCACCGCCCTGGTGCTCTCGGCGCGGCCTGGTCAACGTGGTCAACGACCGACATGCATCTAAAGTGGACTGTATGTGGAGAGGCCGACAGCTGGGTCCACGGCCGCACGCAAGGAAATGCCTCCTTATTACGCGCAAAATAATGATTCCTCCACTTGACATTAGGGACCCACCGAAAGGGCCTCTGTATTTCGTGAAAAAAACGTTACCGCCGCTGACAGCTCGGACCCACCAGCTATATCTTCGTACGCAAGGAAGTGCCTCCTTATTACGCACAAAAAAATGAATACTCCCCATGTTAGCTGGGACCCAGTATAGTGGCAGGCTGACTTGTGGGCCTACTAAGTTGACGGGGATGGAGGGCTTTGTCAACTTAGTCAATAATGCACGATTCTAGCTCCAGTGACCATACGATGTCCATCCAACGGCCGTAGTGCTTCTTCAACCTCTAGTCTTCTTGCTCCAGCCGCCCAAACCAGCGCCGGTCGTGCCTCGTGCTCCCGCCTCCCGTGGCCGGCTGCGATGCGGCGGAGGCCCGTCCCCTACTACTTCCACCGCTGGCCAGGCCATCCCTCTACGCACCCACACCCCCTGTTACTCTACGGCGACGGCAGCCTCACACCACAGCGAACCAGTGCCCTCGCACTCTATGCGTGGGCATCCACTACCGCGTCTTCCCCGGCTCAGCTTCGTCCCCTTCCTAGGCCTCGTCGTCTTCCACCGCCCTGGTGCGCTCGTCGCGGCATGGTCAACGTGGTCAAGGAACGGCTTCCATCGGACGTGGACTATATGTGGATAGGCTGACAGCTAGGTCCACGACCACAGCAAGGAAGTGCCTCCTTATTACGTGCAAAATAATTATTCCTCCACCTGACAGCAGGGACCCACCGTACGGGCCACCAGTATTTTGCGAAAAAAATCGTTTCCCCCTGACTGCTGGGACCCACCGGACGGGCCACCGTATTTCACGAAAAAACGTTCCCCCCGCTGTTAGCTCGGACCCACCGAAAGTGCCTCCTTATTACGCACAAAAAAATGAATACTCCCCCGGCTAGCTGGGACCCACCTTGGTGGGAGGCTGACTTGCGGGCCTACTAAGTTGACAGGGATGAAGGGCTTTGTTAACTTAGTCAATATGAACGATTCTAGCTCCATTGACCATACGATGTCCATCCAACGGCCGTAGTGCTTCTTCAACCTCTGGTCTTCTTGCTCCAGCTGCCCAAAGCAGCGCCGGTCGTGCCGCATGCTCCTGCCTCCCCTGGCCGGCTGTGCTGCCGTGGAGGCCTCACCACCCCCTACTATTCCCACCGCTGGCCAGGCCCTGCGGCGACGGCAGCCTCACACCGCAGCTGAACCAGTGAACCCTCGTACTCCTCTCCGCACATGCACGGGCTTCCACCGCCGCGTCTTCCCCGGCTCCCCGTCGTCCCCTTCCTAGGCCTCACCGTCGTCCACCGCCCTGGTGCTCTCGGCGCGGCGTGGTCAACGTGGTCAAGGAACGACTTCCGTCGGACATGGACTGTACGTGGAGAGGCTGACAGCTGGGTCCACGGCGGCAGCAAGGAAGTGCCTTCTTATTACACGGAAAATAATGATTCCTCCACCTGACAGCCGGGACCCACCGGACGGGCCACCGTATTTCGTGAAAAAACGTTTCCCCCCTGACTGCTGGGACCCACCAGCTACACCTTCACACGCAAGGAAGTGCCTGACAGTCGGGACCCACCTGGTCGAAGCGGACGTAGCGTTGTCATTTTGGTCGCGAACGTGTACGTACATATATACTGGTGGATGTAGAGGCGCGCACATGTCGTAGTAGAGGCGGCCAGGGTGCAAGAAAGAAAATACGGCCACGTATGTGTACATACGGGCGGGGTCTCGAATGCCTACTCGCGCATACGTACGGTGAGGGCTCGTGTACATGGCTGGGTCAGAATGGAGAAACAGCGTCGTCGTCGTGTTCATGGGTCGAAACAGAATGCGTGGTCGTGTTCATCGGGAGGGCTTGGATGGAAGATGCGATGCAAACGAGGCCTGGCGTACCGCACAACGGAGGAAACGGACCTCCTACGGTCGAAACGGGGGTCCTGTTGATCAGGAGGGGTGTGGCGTACCGCAAAACGGAGGAAACAGACCTCCTACGGTCGAAACGGGGGTCCTATTGATTGGGAGGGGTGTGGCGTACCGCAAAACGGAGGAAACGGACCTCCTACGGTCGAAACGGGGGTCCTGTTGATCGGGAGGGGTGTGGCGTACTGCAAAACAGAGGAAACGGACTTGTGTTGAAACGCTACAGTCGAAACGGGGGTCCTGTTCATCGGGAGGGGTGTGGCGTACCGCAAAACGGGACTCCACGGGATACTGTTCATCTCCACCGCCAACCCCCTCCAGCCTCCACGAGCTACTGTTCATCCACCGTCGACCTCCTCCAGCCTCCACGGGCTCCTGTTCATCCAGCCTCCACCGTGCGCTACTCCACCGGCTACTGTTCAACCACCCCTCCACCGTCTACTGTTCATCCAGCCCTCCACACCACGGGGTCCTATTCAACCACCCCTCCACGGGCACCCCTCCATCGTCTACTATTCATCCTGCCCTCCACACCACGGGGTCCTGTTCATCCACCCCTCCACGGGCACCCCTCCACCGTCTACTGTTCATCCAGCCCTCCACCACACGACGGGGTCCTGTTCATCCAGAGGCAACGCCATCGCTCACTGTTCATCCACCCCCCCGCAACGCTCACTGTTCATCCCATCAATCGGCTTCCAGTTAGCAGCAGTAGCCAAGGAATCGCTCGATCGGGTTCAGTTAACAGCCATCGATCGATCGCTCAGGTTCAGTAACGCATAGCCTGCAGTGCAATCGCTTGGGTTCAGTTAGAGCCCAACGCCTCGCTCGGGTTCAGTTAGAGCCAACGCCTCGCACACATGCGTGTACGTGTACGAGAGAAACGCGCATCGCTCGGCCCCTGACCTCCCACCGTAACCGAGAACTCCCCGAAATTTTCCTCCCCCTCGCTTCTACCACGGTTTTTTCCGTCATGGACGGCCCAAAGAATGTCATGCAGCTGCGTCTCTGGCCCGCCAAGGACAAAAAGCCCATTTTCTGTCATGATTTTTTGTCATAGAAGTAGGAGCCCACCACATCTATGATGATACCGGGTTTTGTCACAATTATCGTCATAGAAGTGTCATATGTATGACAAAAAAAAATTCGTTCGGCCTAAAATGTCATGGATGTGTCTTTTTTGTAGTGGATGTCCTTGGGGAGGGTATGTAGGACAGGTCCATGACCCTACCCTAGGTACATAGCTTCATCATTAGCCCCCGAATGGATCAGGGTTTGAGTGCGGAAGGAGTGGGGAACACTTCCGACCCATTCTTTGTGTTACGAGTATATCCTGTTCTGGAACAATGAGTTGAGGTGACGACGTCGACTCCTTTCTCAGTCACCATGGTCCATTCTTGGTTTTTGTCGAGTGAATTTTCATGGTAGAATTCCGAATGATGATGCAGAGGATGTTTGTCTTCAATCTGACAGGTTGTTCTGCTCTCCGCGGATCTTGCGGGATTCGAATTTTGGGAAGCACGCCAGATAGACGAAAATGAGGTTATCGGCACGGATTAGGCAAGTCTCCTCAATCCCCGCGCCACCTTTTTCGCCACGTATTGCACGCGCGACTGTTGCTGGATTTGTTTAGATCGCCTGGGTCCACCCGTCAGTCACTCGGATGACGACCTTATAAAAGGCCTCGAACCAGGCCTCTGCCCCGTGCGCTCCCATTCTCTCTTCTTCTCTCAATCTCTCCGCCATGCTCGCTTCCGCCCTCATCGCCGGACCTTTACTCGAGCTCGACCCGCTGCCATGGGGAAGGAGAGGAAGGTGGCGCTGGAACGCGCGAAGAAGGCGACAGCGAAGGCGAAGGGCAAGCGGACCAGCCGGGGCAGATCCTCGTCGAGATCCGGCCTGCCGGCGGGCTGGATCCAGGGCAACTGGATCCGCTCGACAATCACCCAGGACGACCTCGATGACCTGGTGGAGGGGGGACTGATCCCCCACAAGTCAGCACGGCTCCCGAGGGATGAAACCGAGCCGCAACCGAGGGAGGGTGAGTGTGTTCTCCTCGCCACTCACGTAGATCATGGATTCTCACTGCCCCCATCCTTTATTCCGGGGTTTTTTGAACTTCTTTGGCGGTCAACTCCACCATTTCACCACAAACATTATAGTATATCTGGCCGCTTTTGTGTCGATGTGCGAAAACTTCTTGGGTTGTCGACTGCACTGGGGCCTTTTCAAACACATCTTCACCTGCCGATCCCAGTCGGTCAAAAAGGCCAAGTCGAGTGACAAGAGGACACGAGTGATCCAGATGTGCGGGGGTCTAGGGATCCAGATGAGGAGCAAGAGTACTTTCCCAGCCATGATTCTTCCCGACTCGGTCCGGGGCTGGCAGTCGACTTGGTTCTATTGCAAGGATCAGCTGACCCCCAGCCAGTCGACTGGACTTCCTCCTTTCTCTTTGGCTCGAGTGGAGAAGCCCTCCCCCCTGAAGGTAGTTCCAGAAGAGAAGGCGCAGGTCAAGGTGCTGGTCGAGCGGGTCGTCCAGCTTGTCCGCGATGGGGTGACTGGGATGGACCTGCTGGAGATCTTTCTCGGTCGATGCATCCTACCTCTTCAGGTGCGCGATCATCTGATGTGGATGTATTCTGGGCTCGAGGATTCCACTCGGATCCACCCAGAGGACGTCAGCGAGGACACCTTGGAGAAGTGGTTGATGGGGATCACCAGCAACAAAGACAACCCTCAGGGTTCTAGGAGGGTGATTCCATTCGACAACTCGCACCAGCCGGAGCAGGTATAATTCTGTCTTATCGAGTATCTTTTCGATTCACCGAATGACATCTTGTTTATGGTCGATTGAATTTCCTTTGATCATCGTCCTTTTAGGCCCTCATCGACATGTACTCAATGCCCAACGGAGTGCAGGACCGAGAGGCTGAGGAAGAAGGGAGCGGTGGCGAGGGCGGCGAGGAGCATTCGGAGGCCGAGGAAGTCGAGGAGAGCGAAGAATCGACTGGTGACAAAGAAGTTGACTCGCCTCCTCGTAGGGAGAGGAGATCCAAACAAGCCCACGACCCGGCGAGTGCTCTGGACTTAGTGGCCGCGCCGACTGGTCAGACTTCGAAGCGTCCTAGGACGTCTTCCCCAACGCCGGCTGAAAAGGCTCCAAAGCAGTCCAAAGTTGCGCCGCCTCCAGCGCTGAAAGCCACCTCTTCCAAACTGCCAAAAGCTTTGCCCAGGATCAAAGTGACCGTTCCTACTATCTCCTGGTAACCATCTGACTTGTCTTTTTCGTCGACTCGATTAACCAGATGTAACCAATTGAATATGGATCTTTGCAGTGCTGCTATGTCCGGAACCTCTTCTTTCCAGTACCGAGACGAGGAAACGGAAGATGATGTAACCTCCAACCCAGGTATAAACTCTTGTGATCTTGTTCTGGATACTTTGGTCGATTGCGTTCGTGTGGTTCACTTGGGGTCGAATGATCTGCCGTGCAGCTCCACCCAACATCATTGATCTTCCAGATGACGATGAAGATGTGGCTCCTAAGCCCAGGAAGAGCAAGAAGGTAGCAGCTGGCAGGGTGGCTCGGCAAGAACCAACTCCAACACCTCCCGTCTGTCAAGCTGAAGACGCGGGCAGGGCCTCTGTGACATTCGCTGCACCCTTGTTGAGTGGGCCTCCTGCACCATCGACTGCACCTGTGGTTCCTTCAACTGTCCAACTCGACGCCATAGAGCTCCAAGCCACCGCACCTGGGTCGTCTGCACACTTTTTCACCAGCTACCCCGTCCCGGACAACCAGTTGGAAGCGGCTGCGGAAGCCATTCGACAGGCTGACATGATGATGGAGCGGGTGAAGACGGTGCACGAGAACAGCCAGGCTGCCTACGACGCCAGTGCCGCCCTTCGGGCCAATGTCCAGGTGAGTAAACTTTCCGACTGTTTTTTTTCTCGAAAAATCTTCTTCTGCATGATCTCCTGTTGTTTGCATCGAATTAGAGCACCCACTGGGTGTTTTGTTGTTTTTGGTAGTTTCTCTCTTCCACTCGGTCTGGGCGAGTGGGATCAGAACTGGTGGGGGCACGCTAAGTGCACCCACTGGGTGTAGTCCCCGAGACCACGGTCGACTGCTAGCAGTCGACTGGGGTCTGAGTTCTTCGTTCTTTTCTTTCTACTCCTTACACTCGACTCCGGCGGGCCGGTCGAGTAAGATCCGAACCGGTGGGGGCATGCCAAGTGCACCCACTGGGTGTAGTCCCCAAGACCGTGGTCGACTGCTGGCAGTCGACTGGGGTCTTAATAGCTTGCTGCCCCTTTTTTTTAACTTGGCCCGGGCGGACCGGACGAGTTGAGTCTTAGTCAGCGGGGGCATGCCAAGTGCACCCGCTGGGTGTAGCCCCTGAGACCGCAGTCGACTGTGTGCAGTCAGCTGGGGTCTAAATGGACTTCTTTAGGTTTTATTCACTCGGAAGTGAACCACCTTTGACCCTATCGATTGATCTGTCTTTTGCCTTTTGCAGAAGTCTTGTACTCTTATTTCCAAGTTTGTTGAACTCAAGGAGAAGCAGAGGCAACTCAACTTAGACTTGGAATTGGCTCAGAAAAATCTGAAGAAAGCTCAAGACGAGGCCGTTGGTATGGAAGGTAACTGATTGTCGACTGACTGTCAATATATCTCTTTGATCTCTTCTTTGACTAGATTGCTTCTTTTGCAGAGAAAATGAAGTTGGCTTTGGAGAAGAAAGACTCGGACCTCGCCGCTGCGCAGAAAGCATCCCAAGACAAAACCGCTCTCGCAGACAAGAAGCTTGCTTCAATCGGAACGCTTGAAGGAGAGGTGAACAAACTGAAATCTTGTCTTAATGAAGCTAACCGTGAAGTGACCAGTCTGAAGAAGGACAAGGTCGTCCTGAATGAAAAGTTGGAGTCTGCAATCCGCAAGAGGAATGACATAGAAGCTTATCTGAGGACTCTCGCCAAGAAGCTTTATCTCGCGCTGGAAGGTATTTCCTTTAATCCGACTGTGTTGATGCTTGCGATCGGATCTTGCTTGGTCGATTGACTAACTTTTGGCTGTAGAACTCTGCCAAGACTTCGACGAAGAAACTGGAAGGGTCGAGACGGGTCTGGACCCTATCGCTTCCCCAGTCTGCGATGAAACTATGATGAACATGCTCTGACTGGAGTCCCATATCGCCAGCGCCACAAGCTACCTCACACGCCTGAAGGAGGTTGTCTCTCGAATCGACTCATCGCTTTGGCTAGGGGCGACGCTTCAGAATGACCTGGAATCCTTCATGACTCGACTGAACGAGATCCCTGACCGAGATCCCTGACTGGGAGCGACGCTTCAGACTTTCATCGCTGCCGCCACTCGGATTGCTGATGGGATCAACCTGGACTCATTCATGGAGCCTGCCAGCCCTCCTCCGGCCGAGTGAACAGACTCATGAAACCTGAATACGCTTAAAATTTGCCTCGGAATGCCGAGTGATTGCTGTAACCGTTGAACTCGTTCGGGCTTGATGCCCGAGTACTTTTGATTTGCTGCTCGGAATCTTTAGGATTTATCTGAATTTTGTTTATTTCCGAATGTGCTTGTGCTTGTCCTCGAATGGACTTTACTCACTGCCTTGAATAGTCTTTGCGCTGGAGACGCAACAGCTCCGAAGGAGAAGGTTGCAGTAGACCTGCACCTCATCGTCCTTGCGGATAGGGATGGACCGAACATTGTATTTGTGTCGCAGCTCCGAAGGAGAAGGTTGCAGTCGACCTGCACCTCATCGTCCTTGCGGGTAGGGATGGACCGGACATTGTACTTGTGCCGCAGCTCCGAAGGAGAAGGTTGCAGTCGACCTGCACCTCGTCATCCTTGCGGATAGGGATGGACTTGACATTGTATTTGTGCCGCAGCTCCGAAGGAGAAGGTTGCAGTCGACCTGCACCTCGTCATCCTTGCGAATAGGGATATGTTTCAAACTTAGGCGAGTACTGGACTGTAGCTAAGTCTCCGAGTGGGAGGACTTAGGCGAGTGCTGGACTGCAGCTAAGCCCCCGAGTGGGAGGGTCGCTCTCCACTCGGTAGGATTTTTTCAAACTTAGGCTAGTACCGGACTGCAGCTAAGCCTCCTAGTGAGAGAACTTAGGCGAGTGCTGGACTACAGCTAAGCCCCCGAGTGGGAGGGTTGCTCTCCACTCGGTAGGATTTTTTCAAACTTAGGCTAGTACCGGACTATAGCTAAGCCTCCTAGTGAGAGAACTTAGGCGAGTGCTGGATTGCAGCTAAGCCCCCGAATGGGAGCGTTGCTCTCCACTCGGTAGGATTTTTTCAAACTTAGGCTAGTACCGGACTACAGCTAAGCCTCCTAGTGAGAGAACTTAGGCGAGTGTTGGACTGCAGCTAAGCCCCCGAGTGGGAGGATTGCTCTCCACTCGGTAGGATTTTTTCAAACTTAGGCGAGAAGTCTCCTAGTGAGAGAACTTAGGCGAGTGCTGGACTGCAGCTAAGCCCCCGAGTGGGAGGATTGCTCTCCACTCGGTAGGATTTTTTCGAACTTAGGCGAAACGGATTCGCGACTAAGCCCACCCACTTGGGGATTTCAGAAGTAAATAAGAACAACACAATCGAATGAGAGAACCGTAAGCTCTTGTCTTTGATAAACGAATTACAAAAGGTGATTCTCATTACATTTTATTCGAACGAGTGCTTAAGTACAAAAGGGACGAAGCAGCTCCGCGTTCCAAGCCCGTGGCTCGTCTTTCGGATGCTCAATACTGTAAAGATGGTATGCTCCGTTGTGGAGAACTTTGGTGATGATGAAGGGACCCTCCCAAGTTGGGGCAAGCTTGTGTGGTTTCTGTTGATCCACTCGAAGAACTAGGTCTCCTTCTTGAAAGGCTCGACCCCTCACATTTCTTGCGTGGAATCGACGCAAGTCTTGTTGGTAGATGGTCGACCGGATCAAGGCCATCTCTCTTTCCTCCTCCAAGAGATCGACTGAATCTTGCCGGGCCTGCTCTGCTTCCTCTTCGGAGAAGATCTCGACTCGGGGTGCGTTGTGGAGCAGGTCACTTGGCAAAACTGCTTCGGCTCCGTAAACCAAAAAGAAAGGAGTTCGTATGGTCGACCGATTAGGAGTTGTCCTCGAGCCCCACATAACTGACGGAAGTTCATCAACCCAAGCACCTGCTGTGTGTTTGAGATCATGCATTAGTCGGAGTTTCAATCCTTTGAGAATTAGGCCATTGGCTCTTTCTGCTTGTCCGTTTGACTGCGGGTGAGCGACCGAAGCATAGTCGACTCGAGTGCCCTGAGAGGTGCAGAAAGCTCTGAATTCATCGGAGTCGAAGTTCGACCCGTTGTCCATGACGATGCTGTGTGGGACTCCATATCTGAACATCAATTCTCTGATAAAACTGACAGCGGTGCTAGCATCAAGGTTCTTGATAGGTTTAGCTTCGATCCATTTGGTAAACTTGTCGACTGCAACGAGCACATGAGTGAAGCCGCTCCTGCCAATTCTCAGTGGCCCAACCATATCCAGTCCGCAAACAGCAAAGGGCCAAATGAGGGGGATGGTCTTCAGAGCAAACGCTGGCTTGTGGGACATGTCGGAGTAAAACTGGCAGCCTTCACATCTGTCGACTATATCTTTCTCCATTTCATTTGCTCGTGGCCAATAGAATCCAGCTCGGTATGCTTTAGCCACGATGGCCCGGGAGGACGCATGATGACCACAGGTCCCCGAGTGGATGTCATTGAGGATCATTCGACCTTCTTCTGGTGTTATGCATTTCTGACCGACTCCAGTCACGCTTTCCCTGAATAGCTGCCCTCTTATCATAGTAAAGGCCTTGGATCGACGGACTATCTGTCGAGCCTCTTCTTCATCCTCTGGGAGTTCTTTCCTGAGGATGTACGCAATGTAGGGCACCGTCCAGTCAGGAGTAATGGTGATAACCTCCATGATCAGGTCGACCACGGTTGGGACGTCGACTTCAGTTGGATCTATGGCGCTCTTAGGTTGCGGGGGCTCTTCAGTAAAAGGATCTTCTTGAACTGTCGACGAGTGGTTATGCTCCAAAAATACATTGCTGGGAATGGCTTCTCTCTTCGAACCTATCTTTGCCAAATCGTCGGCTGCTTGATTTTTCAGTCGGGGTATGTGGTGGAGTTCTAATCCTTCAAACTTCTTCTTGAGCTTTCTCACTGCGTTGCAGTAACCAGTCATGGCTGGGCTTCTGACGTCCCACTCCTTCATCACTTGATTAACTACCAAATCTGAGTCGCCATAGACCATGAGGTGACGGACGCCGAGTGAAATGGCCATGCGCAACCCATACAGGAGTGCTTCATATTCTGCTTCATTGTTGGAGGAATCAAAGTGAATCTGGAGGACATATCTGAGCCTGTCTCCTCAGGAGGATACCAGAACTACTCCAACACCAGAACCGTTCAGCATCTTGGATCCGTCAAAGAACATGGTCCAGTGTTCAAAGTGAACTTGAGTCGGCAGTTGCTGTTCGATCCACTCGGCGAGGAAATCTGCTATTGCTTGGGACTTGATAGCTTTCTTTGCCTCAAACTTGATATCCAGGGGAAGGAGTTCAATCGCCCATTGGTCCACTCGACGAGTTACATCTCTGTTGTGCAGAATCTTTGACAATGGAGCGTCGCTGATGACTGTAACAGAGTGATCTGAGAAATAGTGTGCAACCTTCTTCGTGGTCATGTAAATACCATAGACAAGCTTATGATAATGAGGATATCTTTGCTTTGATGGGGTCAGGACTTCTGAAATATAATAAACTGGGCGTTGAACCTTATAAGCTTTTCCTTCTTCTTCCCGCTCGACCATAAGTACTGTACTGACGACTTGTCCAGTGGCTGCTATATAAAGCAGTAGAGGCTCTTTGCTGATTGGAGCAGCAAGCACCGGCTGGGTGGAAAGCAGGGCTTTTAGCTCTGCAAACGTTGCATCAGCTTCTGGGGTCCACTCGAACTTGTCTGATTTCTTCATCAGTCGGTAAAGAGGCAGCGCCTTTTCACCGAGGCAGGAAATGAATCGACTTAGGGCGGCCAAGCAACCAGTAAGCTTCTGGACATCGTGCACATGCACAGGGCGCTTCACTCGGAGTATAGCGCCTAATTTCTCTGGGTTAGCATCGATTCCTCGTTCGGAAACAAGAAAACCGAGTAACTTTCGGCTTGGAACTCCAAACGTGCACTTTGATGGATTGAGCTTGATATCATACCTTCTGAGGTTGGCAAAGGTTTCAGCAAGGTCAGTCAGTAGGTCGGAACCTTTACGTGACTGGACCACAATGTCATCCATGTATGCTTCCACATTCTGACTGATCTGAGTGAGCAGGCACTTCTGAATCATCCGCATGAATGTGGCTCCGGCGTTTTTCAAACCGAATGGAATTTTGACATAACAGAAGCACCCAAACAGGGTGATAAACGCTGTCTTTATTTCATCGGGTCCATACAGATGGATCTCTTGGTACCCGGAGTAGGCATCCAAAAAGGACAAATGCTCGGACCCTGCAATCGAGTCGACTATCTGGTCGATGCGAGGGAGAGGAAAGTGATCTTTCGGGCAGGCCCGATTGATATGCTTGAAATCGATGCACATGCGAAGTGAGTCATCTTTCTTTGGGACCATGACACATTGGCTAACCACTCGGAGTGGTAAATCTCTCGGATAAACTCAGCTGCCAAAAGCCGAGCCACCTCTTCCCCAATTGCCTTTCTTTTCTGGACGGCGGACCGTCGAAGATGTTCTTTGACTGGTTTCACCTTCGGGTCGACTTGCAAACGATGCTCAGCCAGTTCCCTGGGAACACCCGGCATGTCAGAAGGCTTCCATGCGAAGATGTCCCAGTTCTCATGGAGGAACTGGATGAGCGCTTCTTGCTATTTGGAGTCGAGTGAGGTTGAAATGTGAGTCGGAGCAGCACTGGGATCTGTCGGGTGAATATGAATCGACTTCGTTTCACCAGACGACTGGAATGCTAAATCTGTGGCTGGCTTCTTGGCTCGCAGCAAGTCACTTGGATCTGCATTTTTCTGGTATTCTTGCAATTCTACTACGGCCATCTGGGCATCGGCGATCTTTGAGTCCTTCTGGAAGCACTCTTCTGCCTTCTTCCGATTACCAGAGATAGTAATCACTCCTCTGGGACCTGGCATCTTCAGTTTGAGGTCTTCAGTTTGAGGTACACGTAACATGGTCGAGCCATAAATCATGCATAAGCTGGCCTGCCTAGAATTGCATGATAAGCACTCTGGAAATCCACAACTTCAAACGTCAACTTTTATTTGCGGTAATTTTTGGAATCACCGAAAACCACGTCGAGTGCAATCTGACTGAGGGATGTGGCCTTCTTGCCTGGAATGACCCCATGGAAACTCATATGGCTTTCACTAAGCCTGGACATCAGAATGCCCATTCCTTTCAACGTTTCTGCATACAGTATGTTCAGACCACTGCCACCGTCCATCAGGACCTTTGTCAGTCGAGTGCCTTCGACCACCGGGTCGACCACCATTGCTTGCCTCCCAGGGGTGGCGATGTGCGCTGGATGATCAGACTGGTTGAATGTAATGGCGGTCTGTGACCACTTCAAGTAACTGGGTGTCGCTGGAGCGACCATGTTCACTTCCCTGTTGATAACTTTCAATCGACTTTTGCTCTCGACATCAACAAAAATCATCACAGTGGAATTCATGTGGGGATAACCATCGTCATCCTCTTCCTCATCCTCAGCCTTGTCTGTCTCCTTCTCTTTTTCCTTGGGCTGTTTCTCTCGGAACTGCTGGATTAGGAGCCGACACTGCCGAGTGGTGTGCTTCGGGTAAATGAAATTACCTTCTTCATCTTTTTTGGTGTGGATATGGCACGGCAGATCCAACAGGTCATTTCCATCTTGATCTTTTACTTTCTTGGGGTTCCACGGCCCTTTGGGCTTCCCCTTGAACTTTCCTTGAACCACAGCCAAGGCTTCTCCCGGAGCAGCTGGCTTAGCCTTGCGCTTCTGTTTCCGACCGGAGTTTCCTCCTCCGGCTTCGTGGGCGACTGCTTTGTGCTTACCGCTCCGGAGCCGCTCTTCTTCTTCACCATTGGCATACTTGGTGGCAATTTCCATCATCCGAGCCAGGGTCATATTCCCTGTCCGGCCGAATTTCATATTCAACTCTCGATACCTGATGCCTTCCTTAAAGGCATAAATTGCCTGATGATCTGACACATCTTCTACTATGTGGTGCAGGGTGATCCATCTCTGGATATAATCCCTCAAAGTTTCATTCGGTTTCTGAACACAACACTGCAACTCTGTCAAACCTGTCGGCCGTTTGCACGTGCCCTCGAATGTTCTGACAAACACTCGGGCGAGATCTTCCAAAGTATAGATGCTGCCAGGTGCTAACTGATTCAGCCACGCTCTAGCCGAGCCCTCTAACATCGGAGGAAGGTGTTTCATGGCCACTTCATCATTACCGCCACCAATCTGGACAGCCACTCGGTAGTCTTCAAGCCAAGTGTCAGGCTTGGACTCCCCGGTGAACTTACTAACTCCAGACGACAACCTGAAGTTGGGGGAATCACCGCAGCTCTGATAGCTCTGCTGAAGCACTCTGGGCCAGAGACATGCACCCTATTGCTGGTTTGTGGACCTCCATCATGGCCTTCCTGGTGAGCTCTGTTTCTGTCGACCAAGCCCTGCACGAGAATAGATCTCGCATCAAAGCCTGGCTCCCTGGGGTCGATTGGAATACCTCACCCAATACTGTGAGGACGTCTGTCTTCATGCTGCCGAGGCGCATACGACCCGCTCCTCGGGGGAGGCGTGGGCACTCGACGGCGATCATCACGATCGACTCGGCGATCATACTACTCTCGGTTTCTGTACCGATCTCGTCGATCTCCACGTCCCTCATGCCTCAGAGGCGATCTTGGGCTATGGGCCGACTGAATTGTGTCTGCCATCACGGATCTGCTGTGGATCCTATCCCGCGACTGAGATACAACTGTATTCTGCTCTCCCGCCGCCCGAAGCAAGGCTCGGATCTGCACCAGACCTCGACCAGCTTCTGACTGGGAGCGTTGGATCGACTCCGCTATCCGGGCAGCAGCAGCTAGATTCTGGATCGGGGTTCGGTATACCTGACTTGGAGGTGGAAAAAGTTGGCGTCGACAGGATTCAGGAGCACATTGTCGAGCGTGATCGTCGAGTGCGCGCTGGAGGTTCTCCAGTCGAGTGCGCTCAGCCAGATTGGCCAAGCGTGCCTGCTCCAAGGCCTGGGCCTCGGGGGTTTCTCCAACTATAGGAGTGTGCAGGGCATCCATGTTCCGGCGACGAAGTTCTTCCCTCTGCTGCGAGGAGAGAGGTTCGGGCGGTACTCCTCGTGAACGCGCGACAGATCGCCGTTCCCGTCACCTCCGTCTTCATGATTGAAGCCAGCAGGACTGCGTGGTCCATTGACCATCAGGACTTCCGCCGCCGAGTCACTGCTGCCGCACTTGGATGCGGTCTCTACGGAGCCAGTCGATAGATCGAACAAGCCGTAGAGAGATTCGTCGGGCTCGATCGCCGTGACTTGAGGGGAGGTCCATAGGCGGGCCACCGCATGCTTCACCCACCGTTGAAGCCTCGACCGACCGGTGTGCTTGCTCCGGCGGGTCGCAGGGAGGGGGAAAGCTACTGGAGTCGACTGTTACTAGGTCGACAGTTGCCGCAGGAGGACGCCGTGGACGCACGCGCGAAAGTGCACCGCCCCGCGGGCGGGGAGCGCGTCGGCGTCGAGTGGTACCTCCTGGAGCCAAGCGGATTCGTCGGCGACAAACACGAGCACGCCGAGACGGATCTCGCGGCCCTCAGCCAAACCTCTGCCTGGAACCATGATGAAGGGGATCAGAAAAATTGCAACTTCTCCAATAAGTCGCTAAGACACCTGCCCCAAGGTGGGCGCCAACTGTCGTGGATCTAAGACTGACAGTAGAATGGGGGGTAAGTATGAGGAGGCAAGATCCTAGCTATGGAGGAGTTGTACGCATGAGTTTTACGAGTTCAGGCCCTTCTCAGAGGAAGTAACAACCCTATGTCTCGGTGCCCTGAGGCGGTCGACTGGATTATATGAGTGTGTGTTTACAAAAGTGCGAACCCTTGTCCCAGAGGAGGGAGGTGGCTTATATAGTGTGCGCCAGGACCCCAGCTCCCCTCCGTTACACAGGGTTCAATGTTCATAAAGGAGGGGCGTTATTGGTAACGCCTGCAGTGAAGTTCTATAAATGCCCATAAAGCTATGGTTTAAGTCTTGACCGTTGCAGAGTGGAGAGTTTCTCATCTTCTGGTGGTCGAGTGTCTTCAAGGTGGTCAAGTGAGCGCATCTTCATGGTCGAGTGGACGATGGTTTCTCTTCGACTGCTTCTGATTCTTTGCAGAGATGTCCTTGGGGAGGGTATGTCAGACAGGTCCATGACCCTACCGTAGGTACATAGCTTCATCAGCAAGAAGAAGAGAGAGCACACCAGCAAAAGGCCAAGACACACCTCTTCAAGAGAGGGTGGTGGCCGAGGCCACCTATGTTTGAGTCAAGTGGTATGGCGCCACGAAGATTTTAACCTTGGGCCCATGACCAAAACTCGTCTTTGAAACACAAGTACCATCAACAATGGCTAATGTGAAAGACTTGATCAACTTATGCATAATGGGGGAGGGAGAGTTCATTGAGAGAACAACACTCCCCCTATGTCCATGCCTACATCTAAACTAGACAACAAATTGAGTGTGGTGGGGTGTGCGAGGGTTCAAGTCACATTGCTCGAATCAATGATATTTAGCTCATGCCTTAACTCGCGAAATCTTGCTTCATCCAAGGGCTTCGTGAAAATATCTGCAAGGTTATCACGAGTGTTGACATAGTTGAGCTCGATCTCTCCTTGCCTAATGTGATCCCGGATGAAGTGATACCGAATCTCAATATGGTTCGTCTTGAAGTGTTGCACCGGGTTGAGAGAGATCTTGATGGCACTTTCATTGTCACACCAAAGAGGCACTTTGTCAAAAATGACACTGTAATCCTTTAAAGTTTGCCTCATCCATAGGAGTTGTGCACAACAACTACCGGCCACTACATAGTGCACTTCGGTGGACGAGAGAGACACACAACTTTACTTTTTGGAAGACCAACTTACCAAAGAGCAACCAAGGAATTGGCACCCTCCGGAAGTGGACTTCCTATCCACTTTGTATCCTGCCCAATCGGAAGCTGAATACCCTACAAGATTGAAGTTTGATCCTCTTGGGTACCATAAGCCAAAGTTTGGGGTATGAGCCAAATATCAAAAGATTCGTTTGACCGCCACATAGTGACTTTCCTTAGGTGCGGCTTGAAACCGTGCAAAAATCCCCACACTCAACATGATATCCGGTCTAGATGCACAAAGGTAAAGCAAAGATCCAATCATGGAGCGATATACCTTTTGATCCACTGCTTTACCATTGGGATCAATGTCAAGTTGGCACTTGGTAGGCATTGGAGTGGTAGCCGGCTTGACATCATTTAGCTTGAATCTCGAGCATGTCTTGAGTGTATTTGGCTTGGTTGATGAAGGTTTATTCTCTTCTTTGCTTCACTTCGAACCCTAGAAAGAACTTCAACTCTCCCATGGAAGACATCTCGAACTTTGAGGTCATGAGAGCGGCAAATTCCTCATTGAAAGCTTTGTTAGGGGAACCAAAGATAATATCGTCAACATATAATTGGCACACAAACAACTCCCCTTTGACCTTCTTAGTAAAAAGAGTGGGGTCGATTAGCCCAACTTCAAAACCACGGTCTTGTAACAACTCGGTAAGGTGGTCATACCATGCACGTGGGGCTTGTTTAACGCCATAGAGTGCCTTATCGAGTTGATACACATGATCAGGAAAGTAGGGATCCTCGAACCCGGGGGGTTGCTTGACATAAACCAATTCATTAATAGGACCATTAAGAAAAGCACTCTTCACATCTATTTGTTGTAACTTAAAGTTATGATGAGAAGCATATGCAATAAACATGCGAATGGATTCAAGACGAGCAACGGGAGCCAAGGTTTCACCGTAGTCAATACCCTCGACTTGGGAGTAGCCTTGTGCTACCAAACGAGCCTTGTTGAGAATGATAATCCCATGGGCATCTTGCTTGTTCTTAAATATCCACTTGGTTCCAATGACATTGTGGTTCCCCATCGGTCTTGGCACCAATCTCCACACTTTGTTGCGCTCCAAGTTATTGAGTTCTTCATGCATGGCATTGAGCCAATCCGGATCTTTGAGCGCCTCATAGACCTTGTGGGGTTCGACACAAGAGACAAGCATGTGATGCTCACAATAGTTTGCTAATTGTCTATGAGTGCTTACCCCCTTTCTTAAGCTTCCAAGCACATTCGTCATGAGATGATCCTTGGTGGAGAGCTTGGAAGAAACCTTGGTGGCACGACGCTCCAATTCCTCTTCGGGGGTGAGACGAGAAGTGGTCACTTGATCATCTTGAGCATCGTCTTGAGCTTGTTCTTGTTCTTGAACTTGCTCGGAGGAGGGCACTTGACCTTCGGCATCACTTGGTATGTCAACACCGTCTTGAGCATGATCTTGCCCTTGGTCTTGTTCTTGAGGATGAGGGCCTTCATGTTGTTCTTCGGAAGCGTGTGGGTTCCTCAAAGGGTAGCATAAAGCCAACACCCATTCTTCTTATGGCTTGAGGAGGAATTTCATCACCTACAACACAAGTGCCACTTTGCTCTGCTTGGGAGCCGTTATTTTCATCAAACTCCACGTTACACGTCTCCTCAATAAGTCCTGTGGATTTATTGAGGACACGGTAAGAATGAGAGTTTGTAGCATAACCAACAAATATGCCCTCATAAGCTCTAGCTTCAAATTTAGACAACCGAACACCTTTCTTGAGAATGAAACACTTACACCCAAACACCCGAAAGTACTTGAGGTTTTGCTTGTTACTGGTGAGTATCTCATATGGAGTCTTGTTCAAGACCATGCGGAGGTAGAGCCGATTGGATGCATGACATGCGGTGTTGATGGTTTCGGCCCAAAAGTTGTATGGAGACTTGAACTACGCCATCATGGTCCTTGCCGCATCCATCAACATCCGGTTCTTCCTCTCCGCAACACCGTTTTGTTGTGGGGTGTAAGGTGCGGAATATTGATGCTTGATCCCCTCATCACTAAGAAACTCATCCAAGGTGTAGTTCTTGAACTCGGTGCCGTTGTCACTTCTTATTGTCAAGATCTTTGCATTGTGTTGACGTTGTGCTTCATTTGCAAAGTCAATGACGATTTGTTGGGTCTCGCTCTTCCTCTTGAAGAAATACACCCAAGTGTATCTTGAGTAGTCATCCACAATCACCAAGCAATACTTCCTATCCCCAAGACAATTGAAGGATGGAGGCCCAAAGAGATCCAAGTGAAGGAGCTCCAAAGGCCTCTTTGAGTAATTGATAGTCATGGGAGGGTGAGCCTTCTCATGTAGCTTTCCTTCGATACAAGCACTACAAGCACGATCTTTAGCAAAACTAACATTCGTTAGTCCACGGACATGGTCCCCCTTGAGAAGACTTTGCAAAGATCTCATATTGACATGGGCTAATCGGTTATGCCAAAACCATCCCACATCAACTTTAGCCATTAGGCATGTCGCGGTCTTAGTGGGTCGCTCTGAAAAGTTAATCACATATAGACCGTTCTCGACATGCCCAACGAAGGTTACTTTAAGAGTCTTGCTCCACAAGAGGGCCACGGTATCGATATCAAAGAAAGTGGCAAAGCCCATGATTGCAAGTTGACGAACAGAAAGTAAATTGTATGCAGGGGACTCAACAAGCATGACCTTCTCGATCGTGAGATCATGAGAAATGACTACCTTGCCAAGTCCCAATACCTTAGAAGATGAGGCGTCACCCCACTCGACATTGGTGGGCATAGATGGAATCTTGTGCATGTCCACCACCAAGTCCTTGCTTCCGGTCATATGATTTGTAGCTCCGCTATCGAGCAACCATGATCCCCCACCGGAAGCAAACACCTACAAGAGATCAATGCTTGGTTTTAGGTACCCATTTTGTAATGGGTCCTTCGATGTTAGTAACAAGGGTCTTTGGAACCCAAATAGACCATTCAATGTACTCATGAGGGGAACCAACAAATTTGGCATAGACATGCCCATCACTAGCTCGACATAACATATAAGAAGGATTAAAGTCGCCGGCTTTGATGGGAGGAGTGGCATTGCCCTTTTTGACACAGTCACCCTTCGCATTGTTCTTCTTCTCCTTGGAAGCACTCTCTCCCTCCTTCACAAAGGTTTGCATGAGAGGAGGAGTGAAGGAAATATGCCCTAGAGGCAATAATAAAGTTATTATTTACTTCCTTATATCATGATAAATGTTTATTATTCATGCTAGAATTGTATTAACCGGAAACATAATACATGTGTCAATACATAGACAAACAGAGTGTCACTAGTATGCCTCTACTTGACTAGCTTGTTGATCGAAGATGGTTATGTTTCCTAACCATAGACATGAGTTGTCATTTGATTAACAGGATCACATCATTTGGAGAATGATGTGATTGACTTGACCCATTCCGTTAGCTTAGCACTTGATCGTTTAGTTTGTTGCTATTGCTTTCTTCATAACTTATACATGTTCCTATGACTATGAGATTATGCAACTCCCGTTTACCGGAGGAACACTTTGTGTGCTACCAAACGTCACAACGTAACTGGGTGATTATAAAGGTGCTGTACAGGTGTCTCCGAAGGTACTTGTTGGGTTGGCGTATTTCGAGATTAGGGTTTGTCACTCCGATTGTCGGAGAGGTATCTCTGGGCCCTCTCGGTAATGCACATCACTCAAGCCTTGCAAGCATTGCAACTAATAAGTTAGTTGCGAGATGATGTATTATGGAACGAGTAAAGAGACTTGCCGGTAACGAGATTGAACTAGGTATTAAGATACCGACTATCGAATCTCGGGCAAGTAACATACCGATGACAAAGGGAACAACGTATGTTGTTATGCGGTCTGACCGTTAAAAATCTTCGTAGAACATGTAGGAGCCAATATGAGCATCCAGGTTCCGCTATTGGTTATTGACCGGAGACGTGTCTCGGTCATGTCTACATAGTTCTCGAACCCGTAGGGTCCGCACGCTTAAAGTTCGGTGACGATCGTAATTAGTTTTTTTTGTGTTTTGATGTACCAAAGGTTGTTCGGAGTCCCGGATGTGACCACGGACATAACGACGAGTCTCGAAATGGTAGAGACATAAAGATTGATATATTGGAAGCCTATATTTGGATATCGAAAACGTTCCGAGTGAAATCGGGATTTTACCGGAGTACCTAGGGGTTACTGGAACCCCCCGGGGGTTATTGGGCCTACATGGGCCATAAGGGAGAAGAGGAGGGCTGGCAGGGCAGGCCGCGCGCCCCTCCCCCCTAGTCCGAATAGGACAAAGAAGGGGGGGGCGGCGCCCCCCTTTCCTCTTTCTCCCTTCCCCCTTCCTTTTCCAACAAGGCAAGAGGGGGGAGTCCTACTCCCGGTGGGAGTAGGACTCCTCCAAGCGCACCCCTAGGGCCGGCCGCACCTCCCCCTCTCCCTCCTTTATATACGGGGGCAAGGGGGCACCCCATGACACACAAGTTGATCTTCGTGATCATTCCTTAGCCATGTGCGGTGCCCCCTTCCACCATATTCCACCTCGGTCATATCGTAGCAGTGCTTAGCTGAAGCCTTGTGTCGGTAGAACATCATCACCGTCATCACGCTGTCGTGCTGACGAAACTCTCCCTCAACGTTTTGCTGGATCGGAGCTCGAGGGACGTCACCGAGTTGAACATGTGCAGAACTCGGAGGTGCCGTACGTTCGGTACTTGGATCGGTCGGTTCGGGAAGACGTACGACTACTTCCTCTACGTTGTGTCAACGCTTCCGTTGCCGGTCTATGAGGGTACGTAGACAACACTCTCCCCTCTCGTTGCTATGCATCACCTTGATCATGCGTGTGCATAGGAATTTTTTTGAAATTACTACGTTCCCCAACAGTGGCATCCGAGCCTAGGTTTTATGCGTTGATGTTGCGCACGAGTAGAACACAAGTGAGTTGTGGGCGATATAAGTCATACTGCTTACCAGCATGTCATACTTTGGTTCGGCGGTATTGTTGGATGAAGCGGCCCGGACAAACATTACGCGTACGCTTACGCGAGACTGGTTCTACGGACGTGCTTTGCACACAGGTGGCTGGCGGGTGTCAGTTTCTCCAACTTTAGTTGAACCAAGTGTGGATACGCCCGGTCCTTGCGAAGGTTAAAACAACACAAACTTGACAAACAATTGTTGTGGTTTTGATGCGTAGGTAAGAATGGTTCTTGCTAAGCCCGTAGCAGCCACGTAAAACTTGCAACAACAAAGTAGAGGACGTCTAACTTGCTTTTGCATGGCATGTTGTGATGTGATATGGTCAAGACATGATGCTAAATTTTATTGTATGAGATGATCATGTTTTGTAACCGAGTTATCGGCAACTGGCAGGAGCCATATGGTTGTCGCTTTATTGTATGCAATGCAATTGCGCTGTAATGCTTTACTTTGTCACTAAGCGGTAGCGATAGTCATGGAAGCATAAGATTGGCGAGACGACAACGATGCTATGATGGTGATCAAGGTGTCGCGCTGGTGACGATGGTGATCATGACAGTGCTTCGGAGATGGAGATCACAAGCACAAGATGATGATGGCCATATCATATCACTTATATTGATCGCATGTCATGTTTATCTTCTATGCATCTTATCTTGCTTTGATTGACAGTAGCATTATAAGATGATCTCTCACTAAATTTCAAGATAAAAGTGTTCTCCCTGAGTATGCACCATTGCCAAAGTTCGTCGTGCCCAGACACCACGTGATGATTGGGTGTGATAAGCTCTACGTCCATCTACAATGGGTGCAAGCTAGTTTTGCACACGCAGAATACTCAGGTTAAACTTGACGAGCCTAGCATATGCAGATATGGCCTTGGAACACTGAGACCGAAAGGTCGAGCGTGAATCATATAGTAGATATGATCAACATACTGATGTTCACCATTGAAAGCTACTCCATTTCACGTGATGATCGGTTATGGTTTAGTTGATTTGGATCAAGTGATCACTTAGAAGATTAGAGGGATGTCTTTCTAAGTGGGAGTTCTTAAGTAATATGATTAATTGAACTTAAATTTATCATGAACTTAGTACCTGATAGTATCTTGCTTGTCTATGTTTGATTGTAGATAGATGGCCCGTGCTGTTGTTCCATTGAATTTTAATGCGTTCCTTGAGAAAGCAAAGTTGAAAGATGATGGTAGCAATTACACGGACTGGGTCCGTAACTTGAGGATTATCCTCATTGCTGCACAGAAGAATTACGTCCTGGAAGCACCGCTAGGTGCCAGGCTTGCTGCTGGAGCAACACCAGATGTTATGAACGTCTGGCAGAGCAAAGCTGATGACTACTCGATAGTTCAGTGTGCCATGCTTTACGGCTTAGAATCGGGACTTCAACGATGTTTTGAACATCATGGAGCATATGAGATGTTCCAGGAGTTGAAGTTAATATTTCAAGAAAATGCCCGGATTGAGAGATATGAGGTCTCCAATAAATTCTATAGCTTCAAGATGGAGGAGAATAGTTCTGTCAGTGAACACATACTCAAAATGTCTGGGTATCATAATCACTTGACTCAACTGGGAGTTAATCTTCCTGTTGATAGTGTCATTGACAGAGTTCTTCAATCACTGGCACCAAGCTACAAGAGCTTCGTGATGAACTATAACATGCAAGGGATGGATAAGACAATTCCCGAGCTCTTCGCAATGCTAAAGGCCGCAGAGGTAGAAATCAAGAAGGAGCATCAAGTGTTGATGGTCAACAAGACTGCCAGTTTCAAGAAAAAGGGCAAAGGGAAGAACAAGGGTAACTTCAAGAAGAACAGTAAGCAAGTTACTGCTTAGGAGAAGAAACCCAAATCTGGACCAAATTCTGAAACTGAGTGCTTCTACTACAAGCAGACTGGACACTGGAAGCGGAACTGCCCCAAGTATTTGGCGGATAAGAAGGATGGCAAGGTGAACAAAGGTATATGTGATATACATGTTATTGATGTGTACCTTACTAGAGCTCGCAATAGCACCTGGGTATTTGATACTGGTTCTGTTGCTAACATTGGAACTCGAAACAAGGACTACGGATTAAGCGAACACTGGCAAAGGACGAGCTGACGATGCGCGTGGGAAATGGTTCCAAAGTCGATGTGATCGCGGTCGGCACACTACCTCTACATCTACCTTCGGGATTAGTTTTAGACCTAAATAATTGTTATTTGGTGCCAGCGTTGAGCATGAACATTATATCTGGATCTTGTTTGATGCGAGACGGTTATTCATTTAAATCAGAGAATAATGGTTGTTCTATTTATATGAGTAATATCTTTTATGGTCATGCACCCTTGAAGAGTGGTCTATTTTTGATGAATCTCGATAGTAGTGATACACATATTCATAATGTTGAAGCCAAAAGATGCAGAGTTGATAATGATAGTGCAACTTATTTGTGGCACTGCCGTTTAGGTCATATCGGTGTAAAGCGCATGAAGAAACTCCATACTGATGGACTTTTGGAATCACATGATTATGAATCACTTGGTACTTGCGAACTGTGCCTCATGGTGAAAGGATCGATATGGTTGACTACAGGGGGGTGAATAGGCAACTAACACTTTTTAGCTTTTCTTTAACAATTTAAACTTTGCATCAAAGTAGGTTGTCTAGATATGCAACTAGGTGAGAAACCTATATGATGCAACACGGATAGGAACACAAGCCAGCAAGATATATGAAACAAATAAGCTTGCACAAGTAAAGGCACGAGATAACCAAGAGTGGAGACGGTGGAGACGAGGATGTGTTGCCGAAGTTCCTTCCCTTTGAGAGGAAGTACGTCTCCGTTGGAGCGGTGTGGAGGCACAATGCTCCCCAAGAAGCCACTAGGGTCACCGTATTCTCCTCACGCCCTCACACAATGCGAGATGCCGTGATTCCACTATTGGTGCCCCTGGAGGTGGCGACCGAACCTTTACAAACTAGGTTGGGGCAATCTCCACAACTCAATTGGAGGCTCCCAACGACACCACGAAGCTTCACCACAATGGACTATGGCTTCGCGGTGACCTCAACCGTCTAGGATGCTCAAACACCCAAGAGTAACAAGATCCGCAAGGGATTAGTGGGGGGAATCAAATATCTCTTGGTGGAAGTGTAGATCGAGGCCTTCTCAACCACTCCCGAGCAAATCAATAAGTTTGGTCGGCTAGGGAGTGAGATCGGGCGAAAATGGAGCTTAGAGCAATAATGGAGCTTGGGGGTGGAAGAGGTGAGTCAACGGGGAAGAAGGGGACCCCCTTAAATAGTGTGGGAAAAAGATCCAACCGTTACCCATCAACCAGCCAGCGGCCAGCGATACTACCGCGCCTGGCCAGCGGTACTACCGCAAGGCCGCGCGGTACTACTGCTTGCAACCAAGCGGTACTACCGCACGGCTGTGCGGTACTACCGTACCGTCCCACGGTACTGCCGCAACCCCAGCGATAGAAAATAAAAACAGATGCACAGGAACTGGGGGCGGTACTTCCGCAAGCGCGGTACTACCGCGCCCCCATGCGGTACTACCGCAAGGCAAAAACCCCCAGCCAGGGGGAAGGAAACTTCCATGCCTACTTCTGCAAAGAAACGGAAGTAGCAAAACCCCGACACAGTAGTACAGCCGAGGGGCGGTACTACTGCCTGACTGCATAGCGCGGTACTACCGCACGGCAAAAACGGTACTACCGCGGTAGGTGCGGATGTAAAAAATTACATCCGCCCCTACTACCGCGAAGGGGCGGCACTAGCCTGGTGGGCCGTGGTGGTGCGGCTCCAGGGGAGCGGTACTACCGTGAGCACCTGTGGTACTACTGCGCCACCGTGCAGTACTACCGCGGATGCCTATGGTACTACCGCTTTCCTGGGAGCAATACTACCGCGACCAACCACAGCAGCCAGACAAGGGAGGCAGGAAACCGGAGGAAGCTCCAAGGAAAAAAGGAGGGGACAAGAAGGAGACGTGTACGTGATGATTCCACCCAAACCTTTCCAACGCGGACCCCCTCTTAATAGTACGGCTTTCCTACGACTCAAATCCACCAAAAAGAAACGTAGAAAAGACGCCGTCTCCATCAGTCTTCGAGGGGCACCCAACCGTCTTGTGCCTAGCAATGAAGTGTCTGGAATACTCAAGGCACACGATTAGTCCGCAAATGAATTGTCATCAATCACCAAAACACTTAGGGATAAATATGCCCTTACAATCTCCCCCTTTTTGGTGGATTGATGACAATACGGGATTTGCACAAGGAAGATAATATTAAGTAAATGCAAACCCCTCCTCTCTAGAATATAGACGGGCTCCCCCTAGATGTGTGCCACCTGGATGAGTGCTTTGGACTGCACGGCACACGAATACTAGGATCAAAGCTCCCCCTATATTATAGAGACAAGGCATATCTATCACTAGACAAGATAGCACAAACATAGGTTAACTACGATAGATAAAGTGCATATGTCTTACACCATATGAGGAAAGGTCTCGAAAGCACAAACCAAACAAGAGCAAACAAGCACAAACGAGGTCCAAAAGACAAAGCAAATAAACGCACCAAGGACGACACAACGCAAATCCCTACACTCTCTCCCCCTTTGGCATCGAGACGCCAAAAAGGCAGAGAGGACACCTACACACACGGGGTGGCTCAGGCAGAGAAGTCGTCCCACTGCTCCTCGTGCTCCTCGCCAGACTCAGCGGTGGGGATAGTCTCCTCGAAGTCATCCTCTGAACTGGTCCACTTGTATCCCTGCTTTGACATCTAGGTAGCCTCAGGTGTGATGACGTCCTCAGACCCGCCAGACACATCCTCTCCAAAGAGCCTCATAATCTTCTTGTCACGTCGTCAACTCTCCTTGTCTGTCTCGTGAGCCCTGTACTGTCCCTTTGCCTGCATGCAGAAGAGAGTCTTCATCTTGTCCTTTAGCTTCTTGGCCCATGACGGCTCAGAGGAAGGAGTGGTGGACCTAGTAGCACGGTCCTCAGAAACATTCTCAGCAGCAGCCTCCTCCTCACCAGCAACCCTCCTAGCAGAAGAGGCCTCAGCACGGGTAGTGGTGTTGGCCCAGGTGGGCTTGACGCGGAGGCTGATGGACTCATGGCGAATCCAGTCTGGAGCAAGGAACTCATCACCAGGGTACATCTTCTCCCAAGTGGTGGAGAGCAGCCGAAACAGGTACAGTCCATAGATAGGTACCTTGCGAGTGAACACCGCAAACCAAAGCTCACACCACATGATGTGTGAGACATCAAGTGGCTGAGTCTGAGAAGAACATGCCTCTGCACACAGGAGCAACATGTCCACTAGATATGCATGGACCTTGTCCTTGTCGCCAATGCGTGGGAACAGAGTGTTGCGGAAGATGCGATGCATGATATCCAGAAAGGAGTTCAACACCCAAGTTGACTTGCCATTGGGGAGCACCTTCTCAACAAGGAAAGGCTGAAGCAGGTTCTTGTTGGCAGACTTAGAGTTGGCATGGGGGCGAACACCAACGGGGGTGTGAAGCCCGTCATCAGGAATGTGCAGCAGATCCATGAACTCTTTCCATGTAGCAGACAGCTGACGGTCGTTGGTCATCCAGGTCATCCTCCGCTCCTCCCCGGGATGAAAGTACACTGAGGCAAAGAACTGACAGATGAGCTCAGGGTCATAGTCAAGGTGAAAGGAGATCACCGGCTCAATAGCAAACTGCTCCACCAAGTCTAGAGCCTCTCCAAAATAGTCACGAAACTTGTCCTTCCGCATGTGATGCATGTCTATCCACTTGACATCCACGAAGGTATTCTGCTTGCTCTTGATCACATCCAGATAGATGAGAACCTGTTGCTTATTCCAGAACATCTCGGTGCCTCTGAGCACAGCCCGAGGAGTCACATAGGGATTGATCCTCCGACGTTCGACATACTCTGAGACAGAAATCTCGTCCATGCCCTTAGCAGGTTCCTTTTTCTTGCTGGCAGTGGTCTTGACATTGCGCCTGGGGGCATTGGAGCCCTCTAGGGCTTCATCTTGGGGGTTGCGCAGACGCTTGGAGCCAGTGTCACGATTGGGATTGGAACGGTGAGAGCCACCACCTGAGATACAAAAACGCAAAACACCCACAACCACCAAGAGGGATTAATGCAAAGACCACAACAAAGCAAGAGAAACAAGCAGAAAGCACACATGATAAATGCCTAGAGAGAGATTTGATCCCTACGGTAGTACTGCCAAGTCCTGCGAAGCTAATATAGTAGTACTGGCCTTAGACGCGGTAGTACCGTGCAAGGTCACGGTAGTACCAGGCCTAGGAGCGGTAGTACGACCTTAGCGCCTCAGCTAGCGCGGTAGTACCGCGTCTGTTGAGCGGTAGTACCGCACAAGCTAGCACGGTAGTACCGCACCTGACGTGCGGTAGTACCGCACATCAGACACGGTAGTACCGCACCGCGTCAGATCTGAACACGTTCAAATCTGAGAAAAGCCCGCGAAACCGCGGCGGTACTACGGTTGGACAAAGCTACCACAAGACAGCAAATCAAGTATGATTCCTACGCATCCCGACTCTCCTACATCCAACTCTTGCATAGATTTGGCCTAAAATCTCAAGACCAACAAGTTTCTCCCCAAAAACCTAGAAGCAAGAGAACAACCAAGGAAAAGAGGGATTTGGGGAAAACATTGGTCCATGGCAAGAGGAAGTGGTGGGGAACGATCCCACCGGTCGGAATCCGAGGAGAGTGGCCGGAGACGGAGATCCGGCGAGGGCCTCCAGCGCCGTTCTTGAGCGAGAGAGAGAGAGAGGCGTGGGGAGAGAGACAAATGAATGGGTATGGGGAGTTGGAACTCCCCTGCCTGAGTCATAACCCCCACGCTCCCTCTAGGGCGCGGTAGTACCGTGCCCCAACGCGGTAGTACCGCCTGGCGCGGTACTTCCGAAGTATCACACCTGAGCGGTAGTACCGTGCTGTGGCGCGGTAGTACCGTGCCTCCCAAAGCGGTAGTACCGCGGCCAGCCGCGGTAGTACCATGGGCTCAAGAAGATGCACATTTCGAGCACACGAAAAACGGGGTCTTTGCACAAACACTCCGAGCCAACATGACACCACAAGACCATGCTACACACAAAGCCAGAAAGGTACACGACAAACGAAACAACCATGAGACACCACCTCTCCAAAGAGAGGGCGGTGGCCGTAGCCACCTATGTTTGAGTCAATTGGTATGGCACCGCGAAGAATTATCCTTGGTTCCATGACCAAAACTCGTCTTTGAAGCACAAGTTGTTGGGGAACGTAGTAATTTCAAAAAATTTCCTACGCACACGCAAGATCATGGTGATGCATAGCAACGAGGGAAGAGTGTGATCTACGTACCCTTGTAGACCAACAGCGGAAGCGTTAGCACAACGCGGTTGATGTAGTCGTACGTCTTCATGGCCCGACCGATCAAGCACCGAAACTACGGCACCTCTGAGTTCTAGCACATGTTCAGCTCAACGACGATCCCCGGACTCCGATCCAGCAAAGTGTCGGGGAAGAGTTCCGTCAGCACGACGGCGTGGTGACGATCTTGATGTACTACCATCGCAGGGCTTCGCCTAAGCACCGCTACAATATTATCGAGGATTATGGTGGAAGGGGGCACCGCACACGGCTAAGAATATGATCACGTGGATCAACTTGTGTATCTATGGGGTGCCCCCTGCCCCCGTATATAAAGGAGTGGAGGAGGGGAGGGCCGACCGTCTCTATGGCGCGCCCTAGGGGAGTCCTACTCCCACCGGGAGTAGGATTCCCCCTTTCCTAGTCCAACTAGGAGTCCTTCCATGTAGTAGGAGTAGGAGACAAGGAAGGGGAAGAGGGAAGAGAAGGAAGGAGGGGGCACAGCCCCTCCCCCTAGTCCAATTCGGACTAGGCCTTCGGGGGGCGCGCGGCCTGCCTCTCCCTCTCCCCTAAAGCCCAATAAGGCCCATATACTTCTTCTTCCGTATTCCCGTAACTCCCCGGTACTCCGAAAAATACCCGAACCACTCAGAACCTTTCTGATGTCCGAATATAGTCGTCCAATATATCGATATTTACGTCTTGACCATTTCGAGACTCCTCGTCATGTCCCCGATCTCATCCGGGACTCCGAACTCCGTCGGTACATCAAAACTCATAAACTCATAATATAACTGTCATCGAAACCTTAAGCGTGCGGACCCTACGGGTTCGAGAACAATGTAGACATGACCGAGACACGTCTCCAGTCAATAACCAATAGCGGAACCTGGATGCTCATATTGGCTCCTACATATTCTACGAAGATCTTTATCGGTCAGACCGCATAACAAAATACGTTGTTCCCTTTGTCATTGGTATGTTACTTGCCCGAGATTTGATTGTCGGTATCTCAATACCTAGTTCAATCTCGTTATCGGTAAGTCTCTTTACTCGTTCCATAATACATCATCTCGCAACTAACTCATTAGTTGCAATGCTTGCAAGGCTTATGTGATGTGCATTACCGAGAGGGCCCAGAGATACCTCTCCGACAATCGGAGTGACAAATCCTAATCTCGAAATACGCCAACCCAACATGTACCTTTGGGGACACCTGTAGAGCTCCTTTATAATCACCCAGTTACGTTGTGATGTTTGGTAGCACACAAAGTGTTCCTCCGATAAACGGGAGTTGCATAATCTCATAGTCATAGGAACATGTATAAGTCATGAAGAAAGCAATAGCAACATACTAAACGATCGAGTGCTAAGCTAACGGAATGGGTCAAGTCAATCACATCATTCTCCTAATGATGTGATCCCGTTAATCAAATAAAAACTCTTTGTCTATGGTTAGGAAACATAACCATCTTTGATTAACGAGCTAGTCAAGTAGAGGCATAGTAGTGACACTCTGTTTGTCTATGTATTCACACATGTATTATGTTTTCGGTTAATACGATTCTAGCATGAATAATAAACATTTATCATGAAATAAGGAAATAAATAATAACTTTATTATTGCCTCTAGGGCATATTTCCTTCAGTCTCCCACTTGCACTAGAGTCAATAATCTAGTTCACATCGCCATGTGATCTAACATCAATAGTTCACATCTTTATGTGGTTAACACCCATAGTTCACATCGATATGTGACCAACACCCAAAGGGTTTACTACAGTCAGTAATCTAGTTCACATTGCTATGTGATTAACACCCAAAGAGTACTAATGTGTGATCATGTTTTGCCTGTGAGAGAAGTTTAGTCAACGGGTCTGCCATATTCAGATCCGTAAGTATTTTGCAATTTTGTATGTCTACAATGCTCTGTACGGAGCTACTTTAGCTAATTGTTCCCACTTTCAATATGTATCCAGATGAAGACTAAGAGTCATCCGGATCAGTGCCAAAACTTGTATCGACGTAACCCTTTTACGACGAACCTTTTGTCACCTCCATAATCGAGAAACATATCCTTATTACACTAAGGATAATTTTGACCGCTGTCCAGTGATCTACTCCTAGATCACTATTGTACTCCCTTGCCAAAATTAGTGTAGGGTATACAATAGGTCTGGTACATAGCATGGCATACTTTATAGAACCTATGGCCAAGGCATAGGGAATGACTTTTATTCTCATTCTATTTTCTGCCGTGGTCGGGCTTTGAGTCTTACTGAATTTCACACCTTGTAACATAGGCAAGAATTCTTTCTTTGACTGTTCCATTTTGAACTACTTCAAAATCTTGTCAAGGTATGTACTCATTGAAAAAACTTATCAAGCGTCTTGATCTATCTCTATAGATCTTGATGCTCAATATGTAAGCAGCTACACCGAGGTTTTCTTTTAAAAAAATCCTTTCAAACACTCATTTATGCTTTGCAGAATAATTCTACATTATTTCCGATCAACAATATGTCATCCACATATACTTATCAGAAATGTTGTAGTGCTCCCACTCACTTTCTTGTAAATACAGGCTTCACCGCAAGTCTGCATAAAACTATATGCTTTGATCAACTTATCAAAGCGTATATCCCAACTCCGAGATGCTTGCAGCAGTCCATAGATGGATCGCTGGAGCTTGCATATTTTGTTAGCACCTTTAGGATTGACAAAACCTTCTGGTTGCATCATATACAACTCTTATTTAAATCCATTAAGGAATGTAGTTTTGTTTATCCATTTGCCAGATTTCATAAAAATGCGGCAATTGCTAACATGATTTGGACAGACTTAAGCATCGCTACGAGTGAGAAAATTTCATCGTAGTCAACACCTTGAACTTTACAAAAACCTTTTTCGACAAGTCTAGCTTTGTAGATAGTAACACTACTATCAACGTTTGTCTTCCTCTTGAAGATCCATTTATTTTCTATGGCTTGCCGATCATCGGGCAAATCCATCAAAGTCCATACTTTGTTCTCATACATGGATCATATCTCAGATTTCATGGCTTCAAACCATTTCGCAGAATCTGGGCTCATCATCGCTTCCTCATAGTTCGCAAGTTTGTCATGGTATAGTAACATGACTTCCAAAACAGGATTACCGTGCCACTCTGGTGCGGATCTCACTCTGGTTTACCTACGAGATTCGGTAGTAACTTGATATGAAGTTACATGATCATCATCATTAGCTTCCTCAGTAATTGGTGTAGTAGTCACAAGAACAGATTTCTGTAATGAACTACTTTCCAATAAGGGAGCAGGTACAGTTACCTCATCAAGTTCTACTTTCCTCCCACTCACTTCTTTCGAGAGAAACTCCTTCTCTAGAAAGGATCCATTCTTAGCAACGAATGTCTTGCCTTCGGATCTGTGATAGAAGGTGTACCCAACATTTTCTTTTGGGTATCCTATGAAGACGCACTTCTCCGATTTGGGTTTGAGCTTATCAGGTTGAAACTTTTTCACATAAGCATTGCAACCTCAAACTTTAAGAAACGACAGCTTAGGTTTCTTGCCAAACCGTAGTTCATACAGTGTCGTCTCAACGGATTTAGATAGTGCCCTATTTAACGTGAATGCAGTTGTCTCTAATGCATAACCCAAAACGATAGTG
Organism: Triticum urartu; assembly: GCF_003073215.2. Taxonomy (NCBI): domain Eukaryota; kingdom Viridiplantae; phylum Streptophyta; class Magnoliopsida; order Poales; family Poaceae; genus Triticum; species Triticum urartu. Next base: position 601,739,241 of record NC_053028.1, read on the forward strand.
GTAGATCGGTAAGAGACATCATAGATCGCACCATATCTAATAAACTACGGTTATGATGTTCAGACACACCATTACATTGTGGTGTTCCAGGTGGCGTGAGTAGTGAAACTATTTCACATTATTTTAATTGAAGACCAAACTCGTAACTCAAATATTTGTCTCCGCGATCTGATCGTAGAAACCTTATTTTCTTGTCACAATGATTTTCCACTTCACCCTGAAATTATTTGAACTTTTCAAATGTTTCAGACTTATGTTTCATCAAGTAGATATACTCATATATGCTCAAATCATCTGTGAAGGTCAGAAAATAATGATACCCGCCGCGAGCCTCAACACTCATTGGACTGCATACATCAGTATGTTTTATTTCCAATCAAGTTTGTTGCTCGCTCCATTGTTCCGGAGAACGGAGTCTTAGTCATCTTGCCCATGAGGCATGGTTCGCAAGTACCAAGTGATTCATAATCAAGTGGTTCCAAAAGTCCATCAGTATGGAGTTTCTTCATGCGCTTTACACCGATATGACCTAAACGGCAGTGCCACAAATAAGTTGCACTATCATTATTAACTTTGCATCTTTTGGTTTCAATATTATGAATATGTGTAACACTACGATCGAGATCCAACGAACTATTTTCATTGGGTGTATGACCATCGAAGGTTTTATTCATGTAAACAGAACAACAATTATTTTCTGACTTTAATGAATAACGGTATTGCAATAAACATGATCAAATCATATTCATGCTCAACGCAAACACCAAATAACACTTATTTAGTTTCAACACTAATCCCGAAAGTATAGGGAGTGTGCGATGATGATCATATCAATCTTGGAACTACTTCCAACACACATCGTCACCTCACCCTTTACTAGTTTCTGTTTATTCTGCAACTCCCGTTTTGAGTTACTACTCTTAGCAACTGAACCAGTATCAAATGCCGAGGGGTTGCTATAAATACTAGTAAAGCACACATCAATAACACGTATATCCAATATACCTTTGTTTACCTTGCCATCCTTCTTATCCGCCAAATACTTGGGGCAGTTCCACTTCCAGTGACCAGTCCCTTTGCAGTAGAAGCACTTAGTCTCAGGCTTAGGATCAGACTTGGGCTTCTTCACTTGAGTAGCAACTTGCATGCCGTTCTTCTTGAAGTTCCCATTCTTCCCTTTGCCCTTTTTCTTGAAACTAGTGTTCTTGTCAACCATCAACTCTTGATGTTTTTCTTGATTTCTACCTTCGTTGATTTTAGCATCACGAAGAGCTTGGGAGTTGTTTCCGTTATCCCTTGCATATTATAGTTCATCATGAAGTTCTACTAACTTGGTGATGGTGACTAGAGAATTCTGTCAATCACTATCTTATCTGGAAGATTAACTCCCACTTGATTCAAGCGATTGTAGTACCCAGACAATCTGAGCACATGCTCACTAGTTGAGCGATTCTCCTCCATCTTTTAGCTATAGAACTTGTTGGAGACTTCATATCTCTCAACTCGGGTATTTGCTTGAAATATTAACTTCAACTCCTGGAACATCTCATATGGTCCATGACGTTCAAAACGTCTTTGAAGTCCCGATTCTAAGCCATTAAGCATGGTGCACTAAACTATCAAGTACTCATCATATTGAGCTAGCCAAACGTTCATAACGTCTGCATCTGCTCCTGCAATAGGTCTGTCACCTAGCGGTGCATCAAGGACATAATTCTTCTGTGCAGCAATGAGGATAAACCTCAGATCACGGATCCAATCCGCATCATTGCTACTAACATCTTTCAACACAATTTTCTCTAGGAACATATCAAAATAAACACAGGGAAGCAACAATGCGAGCTATTGATCTACAACATAATTTGCAAAATACTACCAGGACTAAGTTCATGATAAATTTAAGTTCAATTAATCATATTACTTAAGAACTCCCACTTAGATAGACATCCCTCTAATCCTCTAAGTGATCACGTGATCCAAATCAACTAAACCATGTCCGATCATCACGTGAGATGGAGCAGTTTCATTGGTGAACATCACTATGTTGATCATATCTACTATATGATTCACGCTCGACCTTTCGGTCTCCGTGTTCCGAGGCCATATCTGTATATGCTTGGCTCGTCAAGTATAACCTGAGTATTCCGCGTGTGCAACTGTTTTGCACCCGTTGTATTTGAACGTAGAGCCTATCACACCCGATCATCACGTGGTGTCTCAGCACGAAGAACTTTCGCAACGGTGCATACTCAGGCAGAACACTTCTTGATAATTAGTGAGAGATCATCTTAAAATGCTACCGTCAAACTAAGCAAAAATAAGATGTATAAAAGATAAACATCATATGCAATCAAAATATGTGACATGATATGGCCATCATCATCTTGCTTCTTTGATCTCCATCTCCAAAGTACTGTCATGATCTATATCGTCACCGGCATGACACTATGATCTCCATCATCTTGATCTATATCAATGTGTCGTCACGTGGTCGTCTCGCCAACAATTGCTCTTGCAACTATTGCTATCACATAGCGATAAAGTAAAGCAATTATTGGACGCTTGCATCTTATGCAATAGAGAGACAAGCATAAGGATTTTGCCAGTTGCTGATAACTTCAACAAAACATGATCATCTCATACAACAACTTATATCTCATCACGTCTTGACCATATCACATCACAACATGCCCTATGCATCAAAAACCACAACGATAGTTTGTCAAGTTGGTGCTGTTTTAACCTTTGCAAGGACCGGGCGTAGCCACACTCGGTTCAACTAAAGTTGGAGAAACTGTCACCCGCTAGACACCTTTGTGCAAAGCACGTCGGGGGAACCAGTCTCGCGTAAGCGTACGTGTAATGTCGGTCTGGGCCGCTTCGTCCAACAATACCGCCGAACCAAAGTATGACATGCTGGTAAGCAGTATGACTTATATCGCCCACAACTCACTTGTGTTCTACTCGTGCATATAACATCAACACATAAAACCTAGGCTCTGATACCACTGTTGGGGAACGTAGTAATTTCAAAAAAATTCCTACACACACGCAAGATCATGGTGATGCATAGCAACGAGGGAAGAGTGTGATCTACGTACCCTTGTAGACCGACAGCGGAAACGTTAGCACAAGGCGGTTGATGTAGTCGTACGTCTTCACGGCCCGACCGATCAAGCACCGAAACTACGGCACCTCCGAGTTCTAGCACACGTTCAGCTCGATGACGATCCCCGGACTCCGATCCAGCAAAGTGTCGGGGAAGAGTTTCGTCAGCACGATGGCGTGGTGACGATCTTGATGTACTACCATCGCAGGGCTTCGCCTAAGCACCACTACAATATTATCGAGGATTATGGTGGAAGGGGCACCGCACACGGCTAAGAATATGATCACGTGGATCAACTTGTGTGTCTATGGGGTGCCCCCTGCCCCCGTATATAAAGGAGTGGAGGAGGGGAGGGCCGGCCGTCTCTATGGCGCGCCCTAGGGGAGTCCTACTCCCACCGGGAGTAGGATTCCCCCTTTCCTAGTCCAACTAGGAGTCCTTCCATGTAGTAGGAGTAGGAGACTAGGAAGGGGAAGAGGGAAGAGAAGGAAGGAGGGGGCGCAGCCCCTCCCCCTAGTCCAATTCGGACAAGGCCTTGGGGGGGCGCGCGGCCTGCCTCTCCCTCTCCCCTAAAGCCCAATAAGGCCCATATACTTCTTCTCCCGTATTCCCATAACTCCCCGGTAGTCCGAAAAATACCCGAACCACTCGGAACCTTTCCGATGTCCGAATATAGTCGTCCAATATATCAATCTTTATGTCTTGACCATTTCGAGACTCCTCGTCATGTCCCCGATCTCATCCGGGACTCCGAACTCCTTCGGTACATCAAAACTCATAAACTCATAATATAACTGTCATCGAAACCTTAAGCGTGCGGACCCTACGGTTCGAGAACAATGTAGACATGACCGAGAAACGTCTCCGGTCAATAACCAATAGCGGAACCTGGATGCTCATATTGGCTCCTACATATTCTACGAAGATCTTTATCGGTCAGACCGCATAACAACATACGTTGTTCCCTTTGTCATTGGTATGTTACTTGCCCGAGATTTGATCGTCGGTATCTCAATACCTAGTTCAATCTCGTTATCGGCAAGTCTCTTTACTCGTTCCGTAATACATCATCTCGCAAATAACTCATTAGTTGCAATGCTTGCAAGGCTTATGTGATGTGCATTACCGAGAGGGCCCAGAGATACCTCTCCGACAATCGGAGTGACAAATCCTAATCTCGAAATACGCCAACCCAACATGTACCTTTGGAGACACCTGTAGAGCTCCTTTATAATCACCCACTTACGTTGTGATGTTTGGTAGCACACAAAGTGTTCCTCTGGTAAACAGGAGTTGCATAATCTCATAGTCATAGGAACATGTATAAGTCATGAAGAAAGCAATAGCAACATACTAAATGATCGAGTGCTAAGCTAACGGAATGGGTCAAGTCAATCACATAATTCTCCTAATGATGTGATCCCGTTAATCAAATAACAACTCTTTGTCTATGGTTAGGAAACATAACCATCTTTGATTAACGAGCTAGTCAAGTAGAGGCATACTAGTGACACTCTGTTTGTCTATGTATTCACACATGTATTATGTTTCTGGTTAATACAATTCTAGCATGGATAATAAACATTTATCATGAAATTAGGAAATAAATAATAACTTTATTATTGCCTCTAGGGCATATTTCCTTCACAAGTACCATCAACCATGGCTAATGTGAAAGACTTGATCAATTTATGCATAATGGGGGGAGGGAGAGTTCATTGAGAGAACATCACTCCCCCTATGTCCATGCCTACATCTAAACAGGACAATACGTTGACTATGGTGGGGTGTGCAAGGGTTCAAGCAACATTGCTCGAATCAATGATATTTAGCTCATGCCTTAACTTGCGAAATCTTTCTTCATCAAAGGGCTTCGTGAAGATATCTGCAAGGTTATCATGAGTGTTGACATAGTTGAGCTCGATCTCTCCTCGCCTAATGTGATCCCGGATGAAGTGATATCGAATCTCAATATGCTTCGTCTTGAAGTGTTGCACCGGGTTGAGAGAGATCTTGATGGCACTTTCATTGTCACACCAAAGAGGCACTTTGTCACAAATGACACCGTAATCCTTTAAAGTTTGCCTCATCCATAAGAGTTGTGCACAACAACTACCGGCCGCCACATACTCCGCTTTGGTGGACGAGAGAGACACACAACTTTGCGTTTTGGAAGACCAACTTACCAAAGAGAAACGAAGGAATTGGCACCCTCCAGAAGTGGACTTCCTATCCACTTTGTCTCCCGCCCAATCGGAATCCGAATACCCTACAAGCTTGAAGTTTTCTCCTCTTGGATACCATAGGCCAAAGTTTGGGGTATGAGCCAAATATCAAACGATTCGTTTGACCGCCACATAGTGACTTTCCTTAGGTGCGGGTTGAAAACATGCACAAATTCCCACACTCAACATGATATCTGGTCTAGATGCACAAAGGTAAAGCAAGGAACCTATCATGGAGCGATATACCTTTTGATCCACCGCTTTACCATTGGGATCTATGTCAAGTTGGCACTTGGTGGGCATGGGAGTGGAAGCTGGCTTGACATCACTTAGCTTGAATCTTTTGAGCATGTCTTGAGTATATTTGGCTTGATTGATGAAGGTTCCTTCTCTTCTTTGCTTCACTTCAAACCCTAGAAAGAACTTCAACTCTCCCATGGAAGACATCTCGAACTTTGAGGTCATGAGAGCGGCAAATTCCTCATTGATAGCTTTGTTAGGGGAACCAAAGATATTATCATCAACATATAATTGGCACACAAACAACTCCCCTTTGACCTTCTTAGTAAAAAGAGTGGGGTCAATTAGCCCAACTTCAAAACCACGATCTTGTAACAACTCGGTAAGGTGGTCATACCATGCACGTGGGGCTTGTTTAAGGCCATAGAGTGCCTTATCGAGTTGATACACATGATCGGGAAAGTAGGGATCCTCGAACCCGGGGGGTTGCTTGACATAAACCAATTCATTAATGGGACCATTAAGAAAAGCACTCTTCACATCCATTTGTTGTAACTTAAAGTTATGATGAGAAGAATAAGCAATCAACATGCGAATAGATTCAAGATGAGCAACGGGAGCAAAGGTTTCACCGTAGTCGATACCCTCGACTTGGGAGTAGCCTTGTGCTACCAACCAAGCCTTGTTGCGAATGATAATCCCATGGGCATCTTGCTTGTTCTTAAATATCCACTTGGTTCCGATGACATTGTGGTTCCCCGTCGGTCTTGGCACCAATCTCCACACTTTGTTGCGCTCGAAGTTGTTGAGTTCTTCATGCATGGCATTGAGCCAATCAGGATCTTCTAGCGCCTCATAGACCTTGTGGGGTTCCACACAGGAGACAAACGCGTGATGCTCACAATAATTTGCTAATTGGCTACGAGTGCTTACCCCCTTTCTTAAGCTTCCAAGAACATTCGTCATGAGATGATCCTTGGTGGAGAGCTTGGAAGCAACCTTGGCGGCACGACACTCTAATTCCTCCTTAGGGGTGAGACGAGGAGTGGTCACTTGATCATCTTGAGCATCGTCTTGATCTTGTTCTTGTTCTTGAACTTGTTCGGAGGAGAGAACTTGACCTTGGGCATCACTTGAAGTGTCAACACCGTCTTGAGAGTGATCTTGCCCTTGGTCATGTTCTTGAGGATGAGGGCCTTCATGTTGTTCTTCGGAAGCGTGTGGGCCTTGGGTTGGTGATGGCTCCGCTTGAGTGGAGCTTTGTCCTTCTCCTTCGGCCACAAGGGGTTCCTCAATGGGTAGGATAAAGCCAACACCCGTTCTTCTTATGGCTTGGGGAGGAATTTCATCACCTATATCACAAGTGCCACTTTGCTCCACTTGGGAGCCGTTATTCTCATCAAACACCACGTTACACGTCTCCTCAATAAGTCCCGTGGATTTATTGAGGACACGGTAAGCATGAGAGTTTGTAGCATAACCAACAAATATGCCCTCATAAGCTCTAGCCCCAAATTTGGACAACCGAACACCTTTCTTGAGAAAGAAACACTTACACCCGAACACCCGGAAGTACTTGAGGTTGGGCTTGTTACCGGTGAGTATCTCATATGGAGTCTTGTTCAAGCCCTTGCGAAGGTAGAGCTGATTGGATGCATGACACGCGGTGTTGATAGCTTCGGCCCAAAAGTTGTACGGAGACTTGAACTCTGCCATCATAGTCCTTGCCGCATCCATCAACGTCCGGTTCTTCCTCTCTGCAACACCGTTTTGTTGAGGGGTGTAAGGTGCGGAGTATTGATGCTTGATCCCCTCATCACTAAGAAACTCATCCAAGATGTAGTTCTTGAACTCGGTGCCATTGTCACTTCTTATTGTCAAGATCTTTGCATTGTGTTGACGTTGTGCTTCATTTGCAAAGTCAATGACGGTTTGTTGGGTCTCGCTCTTCCTCTTGAAGAAATACACCCAAGTGTATCTTGAGTAGTCATCCACAATCACCAAGCAATACTTTCTACCCCCAAGACTATCGAACGATGGAGGCCCAAAGAGATCCATGTGAAGGAGCTCCAAAGGCCTCTTTGAGTAAATGATAGTCATGGGAGGGTGAGCCTTCTCATGTAGCTTTCCTTCAATACAAGCACTGCAAGAACGATCTTTAGCAAAACTAACATTCGTTAGTCCACGGACATGGTCCCCCTTGAGGATACTTTGCAAAGATCTCATATTGACATGGGCTAAACGGCGATGCCAAAGCCATCCCACATCAACTTTAGCCATTAGGCATGTCGCGGTCTTAGTGGGTCGCTCTGAAAAGTTAATCACATATAGACCGTTCTCGACATGCCCAACAAAGGCTACTTTTAAGAGTCTTGCTCCACAAGAGGGCCACGGTATCGATATCAAAGAAAGTGGAAAAGCCCATGATTGCAAGTTGACGAACGGAAAGTAAATTGTATGCAAGGGACTCAACAAGCATGACCTTCTCGATCATGAGATCATTCGAGATGTCCACCTTGCCAAGTACCAATACCTTGGAGGATGAGGCATCACCCCACTCAATATTGGTGGGCATAGATGGAATCTTGTGCACGTCCACCACCAAGTCCTTGCTTCCGGTCATATGATTCGTAGCTCCGCTATCGAGCAACCATGATCCCCCACCGGAAGCAAACACCTACAAGAGATTAATGCTTGGTTTTAGGTACCCATTTTGTAATGGGTCCTTTGATGTTAGTAAAAAGGGTCTTTGGAAACCAAATAGACCATTCAATATATTCATGAAGAGAACCAACGAATTTGGCATAGACATGCCCATCACTAGCACGACATAACACATAAGAAGGATTAAAGTCGCCGGCTTTGATGCGAGGAGTGACATTGTCCCTTTTTACAACGCCACCCTTCGCGTTGTTCTTCTTATTCTCCTCGGAGGCACTTTCTCCCTCCTTCACAAAGGTTTGCATGAGAGGAGGAGGTCGTTTGGTCTTGTCATTCTTCTTCTTGTTCTTGGAGTCGGGCACGTACACAACCCCTTCCTTGGCTACAACTCCCTTTTGGTTGATCAAAAGATCGTTGAGGTTCTTCTTGCCTTGTATGCAAGTCGCAAGACCTCTCTCAAGTTGCCCCTTTAGCTTAGCGTTCTCCTCAACGAGATGCACATGCTCACAACACGGGTTAGTAGAATTCGCATTATCAATTAACATCATACGAGGAAAAGTGGCTTTTTCCTTGGTTAGCTTTACTTGAAGTTGATCATGAGACTCTTTGAGGCTAGCATGAGCACCCTCCAAGACCTTGTGAGCCTTCTCAAGTAGATCAAACTCCTCTTTGAGTTTAGCAAGATCAACCTCATGTTCGGCCTTCTCGGAGTTTAGCCCATGAGAAACAACGAGGACATGATCATAATCTTTTTGTAACTTAGCATGATCAACGTTGTGTGACTCCTCAAGAGCCAAACGAAGACCACGCTCTTCCTCAAGAGCATTGGAAAGATCTGAGATCTCGTCGGCATAGTCAGGACTATGCCCTTCCATCTTAGTGATGGTGTCTTTGTGAGCCTCGATCATGTCATTGACTTCACCAAGTTGTTCCAAGAGAGTAACAAAGTGCTTCTTGGATTTTCCCTTGAGTTTGCCCATAAAGGCCTCAAACTCATTTGCCTCCACATTAGCTCCCTCAAGTTCATTAATGCTATCCGTCAGAGAAGGATGATTAATGATGGTAGTTTTGATGTTGGGGGTTACCTTGTTGGTGCCTTTAGCCATGAGGCACTTGGTGGTGATGCTCTCATTGGGTGAGTCAAAGAGAGACGCTCGTGGAGTCGTCGCAATGGCAACGGAGGCCATGGCAACCGACTCGTCACCTTCATCATAGTCATCATCCTCATTGTACTCTTCTTGTACCACCAATGCATTGGGAGGAGTCTTCTTGGTGAAGTTGCTCTTGTTGGGGAACGACTTGGCCTTGTCCTTTCGGATGAGCTTGCCACCATTGTCTTCGCTCTTCTCATACGGGCACTCCGCAACAAAATGACTCACGTTGCCATAATTGTAGCAAGTCCTTACACGTTGCTTGCTCTTCGTGCCACTTGAGTTGTTTTTGCTAAAGTTTGGCATCGAGTTTTTCTAGCTCCAAAATTGCCTTGAAGAAAGGGCCATGTGTTCATGATACGCATACTTCGTATCTTCGGGGTTGCTCTCCTCTTCTTCCTCTTCTTCTTCAATGGTGAGCTTGGCCTTCAATGCAAGGTTAGGCTTCTTTTCCCTTTGAGAACGAAGCACCGCATTATCGGCGGTCTTGTCCAAAATGTTCATGGCCACAAACTCATCCAACACTTCGCTTGAGGTCAAAGTGTGGAAGTCCGGTCTTCGACGAATGACGGAGGACATGGCCTTGTGGTAGGGCATCATTGCCTTGAGGAATTTGTGCTTGATCCAATTGTCATCTGTGTCCTTGCTCTCGTGATCTTGTAGTGAGACCGCGAGTTTGGTTACTCTCCGATAAATCTCATGAGGTTCTTCATCTTCTTTCATTGCAAACTCATCGGCCTCATCTTGCACCACTTCATAGTTGGAGCATTGAACGCTTGCGCTTCCCCGGTAGAGAGAGACAACACAATGTCATGCATCTTTGGCCAAGGCGAAGGGACGAAGATTAGGTAGGTCTTCGGGTGGAATTGCATCTTGAATGATGAAGAGAGCATTCTCATTTAATTGATTATCCATGGCTTCTCAAGGAGTGAAGTTGCTTGGATCATGCAGATAGAAACCTTCTTCAATGATTCTCCAAAGGTTAGTGTTCACATGATTTAAATGACGTTTAAAGCGGTAAACCCAAGAATCAAAGTCCTCATTTTTCACAATCTTAGGGGGAGGACCGACATGATTCAAATGAGTGGAAGGAACCGGTCCACCATAAACAAGCGGTGGTTCCACATGAGCAAAGATGTCGGTGCCATTTTTACCACTAGAAGAAGGAGCCTTTTCACTACTAGCTTCCCCCTTATCGGAGATAGCATCCGTCACCTTGTCGGTGGGATCACCCACTTTCAACGGTGCGGTGGATAGTTTAAGCCCTTCAAGGAATTTAGTAAACATGCTTTCAACCTCGGTTGTCATGGAGGTTTTCAATGTCTCCAAGGCCACATTGAACTCCTCACGAGAGACCGAGGTTCCCCCATCACCCGTAGACGAGGTCGGATTCGCACCGGAGTGTTCCTCCACACCGTCTACAGTATCAACCATACTCTTCGGACGGTAAAGTCCTTAATAAAGAGACAAGGCTCTGATACCAATTGAAAGGATCGATATGGTTGACTAGAGGGGGGTGAATAGGCAACTAACAATTTTTAACATTTCTTTAACAAATTAAACTTTGCATCAAAGTAGGTTGTCTAGATATGCAACTGGGTGAGAAACCTATATGATGCAACAAGGATAGGAACACAAGCAAGAAAGATATATGAAACAAATAAGCTTGCACAAGTAAAGGCATGAGATAACCAAGAGTGGAGATGGTGGAGACGAGGATGTGTTGCTGAAGTTCCTTCCCTTTGAGAGGAAGTACGTCTCCGTTGGAGCGGTGTGGAGGCACAATGCTCCCCAAGAAGCCACTAGGGCCACCGTATTCTCCTCACGCCCTCACACAATGCGAGATGCCGTGATTCCACTATTGGTGCCCTTGGAGGTGGCGCCTGAACCTTTACAAAGTAGGTTGGGGCAATCTCCACAACTCAATTGGAGGCTCCCAACGACACCACGAAGCTTCACCACAATGGACTATGGCTTCGCGGTGACCTCAACCGTCTAGGATGCTCAAACACCTAAGAGTAACAAGATCCGCAAGGGATTAGTGGGAGGAATCAAATATCTCTTGGTGGAAGTGTAGATCGAGGCCTTCTCAACCACTCCCGAGCAAATCAACAAGTTTGGTCGGCTAGGGAGTGAGATCGGGCGAAAATGGAGCTTAGAGCAATAATGGAGCTTGGGGGTGGAAGAGGTGAGTCAACGGGGAAGAAGGGGACCCCTTAAATAGTGTGGGAAAAAGATCCAACCGTTACCCACCAACCAGCCCGCGTCCAGCGGTACTACCGCGCCTGCCAACGGTACTACCGCAAGGCCACGCGATACTACTGCTTGCAACCAAGCGGTACTACCGCACGGCTGTGCAGTACCACCGTACCGTCCCACGGTACTGCCGCAACCCCAGGGACAGAAAAGAAAAATAGACGCACAGGAACTGGGGGCAGTACTTTCGCAAGCGCGGTACTACCGCGCCCCCCATGCGGTACTACCGCGAGGCAAAAACACCCAGCCGGTGGGAAGGAAATTTCCGTGCCTAATTCCGCAAAGAAACAGAAGTAGAAAAAACCCGACACAGTAGTACCGCCGAGGGGCGGTACTACTGCCTGACTGCATAGCGTGGTACTACCGCGCGGCGAAAACGGTACTACCGCGGTAGGTGCGGATGTACAAAAATTACATCCGCCCCTACACTACTAGGAAAAGGGCTACTAATGGCGCACCAGTTTTGCCTACTAATGGTGCACTACTGGTGCGCCATTAGTATCACGCCACTAGTATTTCTTACTAATGGCGCACCGCCGGTGCGCCATTAGTATCTGGTATACTAATGGCGTACCGCGCAGTGCGCCATTAGTATAGAACACCATGCGCCATTAGTATCTGGCATACTAATGGCGCACTGTTGGGTGATGCGCCATTAGTATGAATATTAGGTTTTTTTTACTTTTCAGAATTTTGCACAGGTTACAAAATATATTATTGGACAGAATATAGACAGCACCCCACAGCAAGAGCAGATTCATCGAATACAATAGAAGATTAGTCTCGGAATACAATTCATCATATTAGTCTCCGAATTCAAAAGACCGAACAAAGATAGAACATTACAAGTCTCGAGACCGCGAGTAGCGAGTTTGTCGGAAGTAATACTAATCCTAACAAGTCCTACTAATCATCATCATACAACTTCTACTCGTTATTAATAACAAGTCATACGATCATCATCTTGATAGTCATCGAACCAACCCTACTTAATTGTTCTTAGAACATGATCATCAGTATTAGGCAGGACCTAAATACCCTATTTAAGGTAAAATAGCATAAAACAATATAGACCATGACTCTCCATTATGGAGAATGGAGAACATCATGTCTCCAATTCTTGCGCTTCGCTTCCTTTTGCTTCCAAGAACCTCCTTACGACTGTCCATACATTTTTTCCATCCTTTGATTTTCATGTCTCCACTTCTTTTAGAAATCTCATATGGACAGTTGAGGTTCATAGGATGACATGGTTGTATGTTCAAAACATTAAGACTACCTTTCTTATACATCAAATGAGGCACACAATTCTCTGGGATTATCTATTGAAAAACATAGTAATAACTTCATAGTTAGCAATGATGTACTAGTTTTAGAAGTATGCAAAAGATGCACGGATGTCGTGATAGTAAAAATCTTACCAGGGTATCTCCATGGTAGTTACCGTAGTTGAACACATGCACTAGTGGCATGTATTTACCATAATGTTGAGGAGTTTGATTGTGGATATTGTAATTCTCAATGTCACTACAAAATCTGACCAGATGATTTTTCTCCTTGTAAGTTGTTAATTCGGAGCCATCGGTGTAGTGGGTTTTGTCTACCATCTCCCGCACATTCTTTGAACAACAAAAATAAGCTGTCAATGGAAATAAGCTGTCAACTATTTTGAAATAAACAATATATAGCTAATAACTATGTTTGAGAAACTCACATAGCGGTAGAACTGGAGGCGTATCAACAAGGACCCAAATGTCCATATTGTCTTGGTGGATGTCAGGATTACCAAGATCCATGGTGATAAGCATACCCTCATCAAAACCATACATCTTGCAAAATGCTTCCCAATTTTTGCAACCAAAATGGGTTACGCTCTATGAATTATATAGATTTACTTCAAAGTCCACATCATGATGAGTCCTTAGGTGAATTTTCTTTGTTTCAGAAATTTCATGGTCTTCAAAATCCATCCTCTCCAAGACATAGCGTCTTGCATGGCATGGGATAAGCTATACTCGAATTGTAAAAGATGAAAATTACACGTTGAAATAGTTGAAGTCATGCTTAATTATGACAATAACACTTGTCGTCGTTGTCTACCATTTCAACTTCGAATGTCTCCTCGAGCTCAATGCTGAAGCGCCGATCATCGTCCAGGTGAGGCATGTCGCACAGACCTCGATAGTCGTGGCACCAGTAGCACTCCTCCGGGAGACTTTCGTTGTCCGATGATGATGACGACGTATCCTACGTTCATAATTCAAAACTACATCATTTAGGGTTTGTCGACACCGAGGCATCCTAAAAGCTAAGCTTTTATCATTTAGGGTTTGTCGACGCTGAGGCACCCTAAAAGCCTAAGCTTTCATCATTTAGGTTCTTATCGACACCGAGGCACCCTAAAAGCCAAGGTTTTATCATTTAGGGTTTGTTGACGTCGAGGCACCCTAAAAGCCTAAGCTTTCATCATTTAGGTTTTGTCAACGCCGAGGCACCCTAAAAGCCTAAGAGTACATCATTTAGGTTCTCATCGACACCGATGCACCCTATAGAAGCCAAGTTAAGTTTTCATCATTTAGGTTTTATTGATGCCGAGGCACCCTAGGTTGGGCCTAATCACTTGGCACTAATCACTTGGCTCTATTGCCACCTATGTTGGGTTTATCATCTAGGGTTTATTGATGCTAAGGAGAATTCTAAGTTGGGCCTAATCACTTGGCTCTATTGCCACCTATGGTTTAATGCAGCAAGAATGGCGGGGCAGTTGATCCTACTTAACTAAGTACTAAGATACCCCGGCCCATGCATTAGTCGCAAGTACCCCATATGTCCTATTTTTAGCAAAGTCATGCTAAAATTCACGGAAAATTTCGGCATGACCTTTGCTGAAAATAGGACATATGGAGTACCCGAATTTTCCGGAACAGAAGTTAATCGACATTCCGGCAAACTCAAGGGCCTCTCGGGGTACCTGCAAATTCATCACGACACAATGGTCGGAGACAAAACCCAGCAAACTAGCAAGATGATCATCATCTTTGCAAGTCATTACTTGTCAAATACAGAAGAAGGAACAATTTATTTGTGACATAGTTGGCCCATACAGAAGAAGCAACACCCTGCACTAGCCTAAAAACAAGTGTAGTTTCACCCATATAAGAACAACTTTATAAAATCAGATAGCTAAGTGGAGTAGTATCTTGTCTAGTAGTAGTATTAGTTGTATATGGAGTAGCAAGTTTTGCCTCAGAGACCGCAAAAGCTATGTTTTTTCTCAATTCAGATAGCTAAGTAGAAAACCACGTCAAGTTTTGTTTTAATACTCTATTTCTCAATGCATGGAATTGGTTTCATAGCTTTGTGTTACTGTACAGACCTATTTAACCCTAGGCACTTTGCATATACAAGCTATATAGTCTGAAATCAAATGCATACAACTGAGACAAGCATCGACCATAGCACTCCACAGCCATGAACTTGTAAAGAGGGGGAGAGAGGCGAGACAAGTGGTCACCTTGGTGACAGGGGAACCAAATCCAAACAAGTCGAACCCACAACAGCAGCTTCTCTGTATCCAAGTTGAACCAAGTCCTTCCATCACACAACACAACAGCACAACACAGCTATAGATGAGAACACGTCAGAGATTGGAGGAGATGAAGAAGAAAATCAGAAAGAGACAACCGGAAAAGGGATTCGTACCATGTTCTCCTGCTGGACGGCGGGGAGGTCGTGGGCCTCCTCTCCTGCTGGACGTGGGGCCTCCTCTCCTGGTGGACGTGGGGCGGCTCCGAGGTTTCTAGGGTTTCGAGGGGGAGGCGGGGCTCGAGGGGGAGGCGGCGCTCGAGGGGGAGGAAGGGGAGAGGGAGGCGGCGGGGGCGCGTGGGCGGCTGCGGCGTAGTGGGTCGGGGCAGCGGCGGCGCGATGGAGGGAGGGACGAGGGAGGGAGCGGCGCGGTGGAGGGAGAGGGACGAATCGAAGTAGTCTGGCGAGAGTGAGGGGGAAGGAGCGGCGCGGTGGTGTATGGATGGGGGAAGATTACTAATGGCGCACCCCCAGGCGGTGCGCCATTAGAATTTTTTTTTCATAGCAATGGCGCACCAGCGCAAGAGTGCGCCATAAGTATTCTTTTTTTAGATAGCAATGGCGCACCAGCCACCCGTGCACCATAAGTAAGAATTTTTTTATTTTTAAAAAAATGAATATGAATATGAATATGAAACAGTAATATTTTTTATAAAAACAGTAATAATTGTTGTTTAACAACAATTGTAGTCTACACTTTATTATTATTATTTTTTAAAAAATGAATATGAATACGAAATAGTAATATTTTTTTATAAAAACAGTAATAATTTTTTTTAAATATCATCAAATTTGTTATTTGAAAATATCATCGGTGGCGGTGGTGGAGCGGGGGATGCTCATCGGCGGCGGTGGAACTACATATGTACGTGGCAACCGAGAAGCACCGCATATACCCTCTCCCAACTTTGAGGGTCAACCTAGAACATGATCCCTTGGATCTGTTGATGGAGGCCTTCGAGATGAGCGGGCGGTTATGCCTCGCCGTAAAAGTGCCCGGCTTCCCTCTGACTCTTCAGTTGTGGGTTATGTCTCTACCACCGCAGGACGAGTGGGCCGACAGTGACGACAAAAAGTTGTGCTGGGATTTGCACTACAGCTTCACCGCATACTACACCAACAATAATGTATCGACTAGCGTTTGGTTTGACAATGGCGAGAAGACGTTGTGCGTCAGGCAAGGGGATGTCTTGTTCAAGCATGGCACGAGAGGACGCTCGCCGGAGCCGTCTCGATATTCTTATTGTCCAGAATGCGACCAGCGACTCGAGCTACCGCCAACACCGTCGAACTACATATGGAACATTTTGGGGGGCTATTGCCCCAGCTTGCAAAGTAAATATATATATATATATATATACTAATGGCGCACTGTGGCAGAGGCGCACTTTGCAACGGTGCGCCATTAGTAGTTTTGCAAAAAACAGAATAAAAAATACAGTAGTGGCGCACTCCATGGCTGGTGCGCTATTACTAGTTAGAACTACTAATGGCGCACTTTTCCCAGATGCGCCATTAGTATGTTTGAAAAATGAAAAAAAAATTGTTACTTGTGGCGCACCTTGTGCCCGATGCGCCATTAGTGTCTTCCACACTAATGGCGCATCGCCACATGGTGCGCCATTAGTATATAGTAGTGGCGCACCACTTCTCTAGTGCGCCATTAGTGTCAATTTCATTTATAGCCCTTTTCCTAGTAGTGCTACTACCGCGAAGGGGCGGCACTAGCCTGGTGGCAGTGGTAGTGCGGCTCCAGGGGAGCGGTACTACCGCGCCACTGCGCGGTACTACCGCGGATGCCTACGGTACTACCGCTTTCCTGGGAGCAGTACTACCGCGACCAACCACAGCAGCCAGACAAGGGAGGCAGGAAACCGGAGGAAGCTCCAAGGAAAAAAGGAGGGGACAAGAAGGAGACGTGTACGTGATGATTCCACCCAAACCTTTCCAACGCGGACCCCCTCTTAATAGTACGGCTTTCCTACGACTCAAATCCACCAAAAATAAATGTAGAAAAGACACCGTCTCCATCAGTCTTCGAGGGGCACCCAACCGTCTTGTGCCTAGCAATGATGTGTCTGGAATACTCAAGGCACACGATTAGTCCGCAAATGCGTTGTCATCAATCACCAAAACACTTAGGGATAAATATACCCTTACACATGGGCAAGATGACTAAAACGCCGTTCTCTGGTACTATGGAGAGAGCAATGGATTTGATGGAAATCATACATACATATGTATGTGGTCCAATGAATATTGAGGCTCGTGGCGGATATCGTTATTTTCTCACCTTCACAGATGATTTAAGCAGATATGGGTATATCTACTTAATGAAACATAAGTCTGAAACATTTGAAAAGTTCAAAGAATTTTAGAGTGAAGTTGAAAATCATCGTAACAAGAAAATAAAGTTTCTACTATCTGATCGTGGAGGAGAATATTTGAGTTACGAGTTTGGTCTACATTTGAAACAATGCGGAATAGTTTCGCAACTCACGCCACCCAGAACACCACAGTGTAATGGTGTGTCTGAATGTCGAAATCATAGTTTACAAGATATGGTGCGATCTATGATGTCTCTTACAGATTTACCGCTATCGTTTTGGGGTTATGCCTTAGAGACGGCTGCATCCACGTTAAATAGGGCACCATCAAAATCCGTTGAGACGACACCTTATGAACTATGGTTTGGCAAGAAACCAAAGTTGTCATTTCTGAAAGTTTGTGGCTGCGATGCTTATGTGAAAAAGCTTCAACCTAATAAGCTCGAACCCAAATCGGAGAAATGTGTCTTCATAGGATACCCAAAGGAAACTGTTGGGTACACCTTCTATCATAGATCCGAAGGCAAGACTTTTGTTGCGAAGAATGGATCCTTTCTAGAGAAGGAGTTTCTCTCGAAAGAAGTGAGTGGAAGAAAAGTAGAACTTGATGAGGTAACTGTACCTGCTCCCTTATTGGAAAGTAGTACATCACAGAAACCGGTTTCTATGACACCTACACCAATTAGCAAGGAAGCTAATGATAATGATCATGAAACTTCAGATCAAGTTACTACCGAACCTCGTAGATCAACCAGAGTAAGATCTGCACCAGAGTGGTACGGTAATCCTGTTTTGGAAGTCATGCTACTAGATCATGATGAACCTACGAACTATGAAGAAGCGATGGTGAGCCCAGATTCCGCAAAGTGGCTAGAAGCCATGAAATCTGAGATGGGATCCATGTATGAGAACAAAGTGTGGACTTTGGTTGACTTGCTCGTTGATCGGCAAGCAATTGAGAATAAATGGATCTTCAAGAAGAAAACTGACCCTGACGGTAATGTTACTGTCTACAAAGCTCGACTTGTTGCGAAAGGTTTTCAACAAGTTGAAGGGATTGACTACGATGAGACCTTCTCACCTGTAGCGATGCTTAAGTCTGTCTGAATCATGTTAGCAATTGCCGCATTTTATGATTATGAAATTTGGCAAATGGATGTCAAAACTGCATTCCTGAATGGATTTCTGGAAGAAGAGTTGTATATGATGCAACCAGAAGGTTTTGTCGATCCAAAGAGAGCTAACAAAGTATGAAAGCTCCAGCGATCCATTTATGGACTAGTGCAAGCCTCTCGGAGTTGGAATAAATGCTTTGATAGTGTGATCAAAGCATTTGGTTTTGTACAGACTTTCGGAGAAGCCTGTATTTACAAGAAAGTGAGTGGGAGCTCTGTAGCATTTCTGATATTATATGTGGATGACATATTATTGATTGAAAATGATATAGAATTTCTGGATAGCATAAAGGGATACTTGAATAAGAGTTTTTCAATGAAAGACCTCGGTGAAGCTGCATACATATTGGGCATTAAGATCTATAGAGATAGATCAAGACGCTTAATTGGACTTTCACAAAGCACATACCTTGAAAAGGTTTTGAAGAAGTTCAAAATGGATCAAGCAAAAGAAGGGGTTCTTGCCTGTGTTACAAGGTGTGAAGTTGAGTAAGACTCAATGTCCGACCACCGCAGAAGATAGAGAGAAAATGAAAGATGTTCTCTATGCTTAAGCCATAGGCTCTATCATGTATGCAATGCTGTGTACCCGACCTGATGTGTGCCTTGCTATAAGTCTAGCAGGGAGGTACCAAAGTAATCCAGGAGTGGATCACTGGACAGCGGTCAAGAACATCCTGAAATACCTGAAAAGGACAAAGGATATGTTTCTCGTATATGGAGGTGACAAAGAGCTCATCGTAAATGGTTACGTTGATGCAAGCTTTGACACTAATCCGGACGATTCTAAATCACAAACTGGATACGTGTTTATACTGAACGGTGGAGCTATCAGTTGGTGCAGTTCTAAACAAAGCGTCGTGGCAGGATCTACATGTGAAGCGGAGTACATAGCTGCTTCGGAAGCAGCAAATGAAGGAGTCTGGATGAAGGAGTTCATATCCGATCTAGGTGTCATAGTGACAATATTGGTGCAATTGCCTTGGCGAAGGAATCCAGATTTCACAAGAGAACCAAGCACATCAAGAGACGCTTCAATTCCATTCGGGATTTAGTCCAAGTGGGAGACATAGAAATTTGCAAGATACATACGGATCTGAATGTTGCAGACCCGCTGACTAAGCCTCTTCCACAAGCAAAACATGATCAGCACCAAGGCTCCATGGGTGTTAGAATCATTACTGTGTAATCTAGATTATTGACTCTAGTGCAAGTGGGAGACTGAAGGAAATATGCCCTAGAGGCAATAATAAAGTTATTATTTATTTCCTTATATCATGGTAAATGTTTATTATTCATGCTAGAATTGTATTAACCGGAAACATAACACATGTGTGAATACATAGACAAACAGAGTGTCACTAGTATGCCTCTACTTGACTAGCTCGTTGATCGAAGATGGTTATGTTTCCTAACCATAGACATGAGTTGTCATTTGATTAACGGGATCACATCATTAGGAGGATGATGTGATTGACTTGACCCATTCCGTTAGCTTAGCACTTGATCGTTTAGTTTCTTGCTATTGCTTTCTTCATAACTTATACATGTTCCTATGACTATGAGATTGTGCAACTCCCGTTTACCGAAGGAACACTTTGTGTGCTACCAAACGTCACAACGTAACTGGGTGATTATAAAGGTGCTCTACAGGTGTCTCCGAAGGTACTTGTTGGATTGGCGTATTTCGAGATTGGGATTTGTCACTCCAATTGTCGGAGAGGTATCTCTGGGCCCTCTTGGTAATGCACATCACTCAAGCCTTGCAAGCATTGCAACTAATAAGTTAGTTGCGGGATGATGTATTACGGAATGAGTACATAGACTTGCCGGTAACGATATCGAACTAGGTATTAAGATACCGACGATCGAATCTCGGGCAAGTAACATACCGATGACAAAGGGAACAACGTATGTTGTTATGCGGTCTGACCGATAAAGATCTTTGTAGAATATGTAGGAGCCAATATGAGCATCTAGGTTCCTCTATTGGTTATTGACCGGAGACGTGTCTTGGTCATGTCTACATAGTTCTCGAACCCGTAGGGTCTGCACGCTTAAAGTTCGGTGACGATCGTAATTAGGTTTTTTTGTGTTTTGATGTACCGAAGGTTGTTCGGAGTCCTGGATGTGATCACGGACATAACGAGGAGTCTCGAAATGGTCGAGACATAAATATTGATATATTGGAAGCCTATATTTGGATATCAGAAACGTTCCGGGTGAAATCAGGATTTTACCGGAGTACCGGGGGGTTACCGGAACCCCCCTGGGGGTTATTGGGCGTACATGGGCCATAAGGGAGAAGAGGAGGGCCGGCCAGGGCAGGCCGCGCGCCCCCTCCCCCTAGTACGAATAGGACAAGGAAGGGGGGCGGCGCCCCCCTTTCCTCTTTCTCCCTTCCCCCTTCCTTTTCCAACAAGGCAAGAGGGGGGAGTCCTACTCCCGGTGGGAGTAGGACTCCTCCAGGCGCAACCCTAGGGCCGTCCGCACCTCCCCCTCTCCCTCATTTATATACGGGGGCAAGGGGGCACCCCATGACACACAAGTTGATCTTCGTGATCGTTCCCTAGCTGTTGGGGATATTACTGCTGGGCGTAAACCGGCCTATCTGGGACGGGTCAACTTCATCAGTAGCACCAAAGTGATAGAGCCCAAGAGGGCAGACGAGGGCCTAAGGCCCATAGCCGGTTCAAGACTCGTAGCGGTAAACCGGAATTTGTATATAAGCTTGTACTGTAAGTTAGGAATAAAGAGAGACCAACCCGGATACGAATATCGACCGGTGTTGGACTCTGTGAACCGACGGGTGTCACCCATGTATATAAGGGGACGACCCAGCGGCGGTTCAGGGACAGAGACAACAACTCGAGACATAGGTGAAGCTTGTTTGCTCCCTAGTCATCGAAATCCCATAAATTCCATCACAACTAGACGTAGGCTTTTACCTTCATCAAAGGGGCCGAACTAGTATAAAACTCTCTTGCGTCCTTGTGTCCGCTTTAACCCCTTCAAGCTAACCCGTCGCGATGTCTCCACAACTAAGTCCTTTCTCTAGGACATCTGACGTGACAAAACCACGACAGTTGGCGCCCACCGTGGGGCTATCGCACAATGGTTTCCGGTTCTTGGAGGGCCGCTTTGAAGGACTCGAGGGCTACGCTGTAGGCCGGATGACTAAGAGTCGTCGCGGCAAGCTTTACATCGACGACGCAGGCTGGGGCCCCGAGGCCGGCTCAATTGAGTACGGATACCGGGTCCCCTTTGGTAGCATTCATGTTTTCATTGGCAAGATTGGTGAGCCGGGCCCTGGGCCAGACATCTGCACCGACCTCGTCGAGACGGCTCAGCGTGCGCGATCCGCCCGAGTTAAACCAACCGTGAAGCGTGCCTTCGTAGGAGTCATCCATGGAGGAAGTTATGAGGACGGATCAGAATTTCGTGGCATGACCGTTGTTTGTTCCGGTGACGAATCCTCAACCGGAGAAACCGAATCTCTTTATCAGCTGCAAGATGGCCAGATTGGGAGCTGTTCCGATGGCGATAGTATTCCGGACCCCTCTGTTCTGCCCAACCGGGTTGGAATATTCATGGCCGGAACACAAGCAGTGCTTCACTCTTCGACCGCTGCGGCAATGATCTCCGGTTCAGCGGCGGCGACGGCTGCCGGGGCAGGAGGCCCTGTGCGCCCGCCGGCTCATGTGCTATCAGAACTATTCAATGCGTTGGCTGTACTTATGGCGGAAGGTAATCCGCCGGATCAGGACGTTCACAACACGGAGATTGCAAGGGTAAAGGAACAGATCACTCAGGCCAAAGCGGATCTGGCGGCTGAGGACGCCAGGATGGCCGCAGAACGGGCTGCTTTAGACGCACAGGCCTACAAGCTTATGTTGGACCAGAGCGCGTCGCATGAAGTCATGAGGAGGAAACGTCGGTCCCTCTTACCTCCGGTTTTTGAGGCCAGAGACCTTTTCAACACCCCAGGACCAAGAGCCGGCGATCCGCTATTGGGAAACCGGGCAGGAGCCCCTGGGGTCGGTGCACTGGTTCAGCCTCGTCAGATGGACCCGCCTCGTCAAAACACCATTGTACCTCCGGCTGCTTTTACTCCTCCGGGTCATTATTCTAATCTAATGGAAAATCTTGTTGCCGATGCTGCACGGCTGGAGGCCATTCCGATTGAAGGTAACTCGCCGCAGGCAGTAGAGACGCAACGTGTCAAGGAACTTCTGAGGACAGCTTTGACCCAACAGGAGGCGTACTCATACAGCCGCGACCGGATTCACTCGACCCCCCGTCCAAGCCGGAGCTATAGCAGACATGTGGAGGAACCGGCAGTTTCGAGTAATGAACGACGTGGGGCGCCCCGTAACAACAACCCGGCGGGCGGTGCCGAGGACGCTCAGGGAGTGGTGGACCGGGCCCGCGCGCGCAGGGACACTACTAGAAAAAGGGCTATAGATGGGATTGACACTAATGGCGCACCAGACAAGCGGTACGCCATTAGTATATACTAATGGCGCACCACCTTCTGATACGCCATTAGAGTTGAAACTACTAATGGCGCACCTGGCCCAGGGTGCGCCATTAGTATCAAAAAATTTTTTTGAACTAGTGCGCCTGTCCAAACATACTAATGGCGCATCCAGACACAGTGCGCCATTACTAGTTGTAACTAGTAATGGCGCACCTGTCGGAAAGTGCGCACTAATGTTGTTTTTTTATTATATTTTTTATTCCTTTTTTTGCAAAACTACTAATGGCGCACTGTTCCACCGTGTGCCATTACTAGTTTAAACTAGTAATGGCACACTGTGGGACTGTGCGCCATTAGTATGTTTTTTTTGCAAAACTACTAATGGCGCACCACCAGAAGGTGCACCATTAGTAACCTGGATTACTAATGGCGCATTTAGAGTTGGTGCGCCATTAGTAAATGGGCAGCAACAAGATCTTTTGGACAGCCTCTCCTACCCACACTCACTTTCTCCCTACTGCATTCTCTCCACCTCCTCCTTGTCTCGGGTGCCTCCTCTTTTTCACCTCATTTCCACCATAGATTCATTCAATTTAAGTGGTTAAATTACCTTGTTTTGATAGGTAAGTAAGGGGGGAAGCTATATTTATGTTGTTCTCCCTACAACAATGTGCACATGCACTTTTTATGGCCTAGCTAGATCTATGTATGTTCGTGGTGTTGCATATGTTTGTGGTGTTGCATATGTGTTTGTGTTTGGAGGTGTACCGGTATTTGAAATGCGATAGTTGCCAATATTTTGCCGGAATGTTGATTCATTTCCGTTTCGGCGAGAATTTTGGCATTAAGCATTCTTTTTGGTCCTATTTTAGGGAAAGTCATGCCAAATTTTTTCTTGGTTCTAAAATATCGTTTTGCTCTACCACGCAGGCGACCATGGTCCGCACGATGACCGAAGGCATCGTGAATAGGTTTTTGAGGTCCGCGAAGGCCGAGATGCTTCAAAAGAATGAGACGGAGATAAGATGTCCGTGTCGAAGATGCAAGCTGAAGAGCCTTATTGCGGACCCGGAATCCGGGCAGGTGCGGGACCACCTGCTCTTGCATGGTTTCATGGATGGCTATCGGTGGCAAGGTGATGAAGATGACTATGAAGTCGTCAATGGGGGCCGGGCAAGAAATGAGGAAGGGAAGCAAGACAACCACCGCGGCTCGGGCAGGCGAGAAGACGAAGAATCTCCAGGAGATGATCACGATGGTGATGCTGTACACAGTCATCATGTAGAAGATGTAGGACATGATGATGAGGAAGATGCCGGAGCAGACGACGGGCATGATCATGAAGATGATGATGCCGGCGGAGCAGACGACGCTGGACCATCGATGGGCTGGGTGCAGGACCCTCATATTCAAGAGTTACTTCTCAAGCAGACGGATAACGCAAGAGCTGCCGCCCGAGAGAAAGCCAAGATGGATCAACTTGAGTTAGACGCGGTTACTCCATTGTATGAAGGATGCAGGCCCGAGGATACCCGCCTGAAAGTAACGCTCATGGCTCTGGAGATGAAGGTAAAACACAAAATGACCGATGCATGCTTTGACGAGAACATGTCATTCTGGCACGAACGTCTTCCCAAAGGGAACAAGTGCCCGACCAGTTTGGAGGAGGCGAAGAAAATCATGTGTCCTCTGGATTTACCGCACGTGAAATACCATGTGTGCACGAACAATTGCATCATTTATCGGGACGAGCACGCGGAGTCTACCATATGTCCGGTGTGCGGCGTCACTCGATACAAGAAGAGGAAGAAAGCTCCTCGAAAAGTGGTGTGGTACTTTCCGATCACTCCTCGTCTGCAGCGGTATTTCACGGACCCTAAGGTAGCAAAGCTCATGCGTTGGCACGCGGATAGGGAGGAGAAGAAGCGAGAAGATGACGCAAATGATCCGGAGATAGATAAAAAAGACAAGATGCTGAGTCACCCTAAGGATGCAAGCCAGTGGCAAGCGTTGAACTTCGAATACCCAGAATTTGGGAAGGATCCAAGGAACATCGTGCTGGGCGCGAGCACCGATGGAGTCAATCCGTTTGGCAGCCAGAGAAGCACACATAGCACCTGGCCTGTGTTTGTGTGGATGTACAACCTTCCCCCCTGGTTGTGCATGAAGAGGAAGTACATTCACATGAGTATGCTAATTGAAGGGCCGAAACAACCAGGGAACGACATCAATCTGTATCTGGGGCTGCTGAAGGAGGAGCTAGACACACTGTGGAAAACGCCAGCCAATACGTGGGACACCGCAGAGAAAGAATATTTCCATATGAGAGCCGCACTGCTCACGACGGTGCACGACTATCTCGGTTACGGATATCTCGCGGGGCAGGTAGTCCACGGATTTTCTGGATGCGTAAGGTGCATGGATGACACAACGTATCGCTAGCTAGATTGAGATCCTGGGTCTTCGAAAACCGTGTTCATGGGACATCGAAGGTGGCTTCGCGACGATGACCCGTGGAGGAAATGCAAGGATCTGTTCGATGGTGAAACCGAACCCCGAAAACGCCCGTGTACGAGGAGCGGCGAGGAAATAGACAAGCTGTTGAAAAATTGGAAAGACTGCCCACTGCCGGGAAAGAAGCAAAAGGCGCCAGAGCCGGGAAAGAAGCGAAAGGCCCCAGAGCCGCTACTGAAGGTATGGAAAACGAGGTCTGTTTTCTGGGACTTGCCGTACTGGAAGATCCACCGTGTGCCTCACAGCCTTGATGTCATGCATATCATGAAGAACGTGTGCGAGAGTCTGCTTGGTACCCTGCTCAACATGCCAGAGAGGACCAAAGATGGGCCGAAAGAAAGGGTAGACTTGAAATCAATGGGCATCAGGCAGGAGCTTCACGCTAATGATGATGATGATGATGATGATGATGATGATGATGAGGCGAAGCAGGACACAGAAAGTCGTCGCAAAGGCAAAAAGGCCAAGAAGACCGGAAATGACTACCCTCCCGCGTGCTTCACTCTAAGTCAGGAGGAGATCGAGCAGTTTTTCACCTGCCTCCTAGGAGTAAAACTTCCTTACGGTTACGCGGGGAAGATAAGCAGATACCTAGACCCAGCGAAGCAGAAGTTCAGCGGGATGAAGTCTCACGACTGTCACGTGCTGATGACGCAGATACTTCCAGTTGTAATCCGTGGGATCATGGACGCGCACGTCCGTGAAACGCTATTTGGCCTATGCAACTTTTTCGACGTCATCTCTCGGAAGTCGATTGGCGTGAGGTAACTCAGAAGGCTACAGGAAGAGATCGTGGTGATACTATGCGAGCTTGAGATGTACTTCCCGCCCGCATTCTTCGATGTTATGGTGCATCTGCTGGTCCATATCATGGACGATATCATCCAACTCGGGCCGACCTTCCTGCATAGCATGATGCCGTTCGAAAGGATGAATGGTGTCATCAAAGGATACGTTCGCAACATGTCACGTCCAGAGGGAAGCATAGCCAGGGGCTTTCTGACCGAAGAGTGCATCTCCTACTGCACGAATTATCTAGGCATCGAGAACCCCGTTGGTCTGCCCGTCAACAGGCACCTCGGCAGGCTCGCTGGATGGGGTCACCGTGAGGGTCGCCGCGAAATGCGTGTCGACTTCGAGGGTCGACTCGCCGACTTTGAAAGAGCAAACCTAGTCACGCTACAACACATAGATGTGGTCGATCCTTGGGTGGTAGAGCACAAAACCTTTATTAAGAAGACGTACAATGACCGAGGCCAACAGAGGACGGACGGAGATATACTCAAAGAGCACAACTCATGTTTCACGCGTTGGTTCAAGCATAAGCTTCTGTTGTACCCTTTACATGAGGATTCTTCCGCGGAAGAACAAATCATATTCGCCTTGTCACAGGGCGCCGAGCACAACCTGATGACCTATGAGGCGTACGATATCAGCGGCTACACATTATACACCGAGGCCAAGGACATGAAGAGCGATGGTTATCAGAACTCCGGGGTAACGATGGAATCCTACACCGGTAACGACAAGGAAAGATACTACGGAAGGATCGAGGAGATCTGGGAGCTGAGCTACGCTGGAGAGAAGGTCCCGATGTTCCGTGTCAGATGGGCGAAGAGCGTCCTAAAAGAAGACCGGTATTTCACCACCATGGTTATACCCGAAGCCAAATCCAAGACCGCGGGCGCAAACTTCACCGCGAAAAATGAGCCATGAGTACTGGCTTCCCAAGTGGACCAATGCTTCTTCATTACCGACCCGTCAAAGCCCAGTCGTGTTGTCGTGAGGAGAGGCAAAAGGAAGATCATCGGAATGGATGGAGTAGCCAATGAGCAAGACTTCGACAAGTACGGCGACCCGAGGATCGAACATGACGACGATGATGAAGTAGCAGCATACACCACAAGAAGAAGCAGGACCACCCTACCTAAAGGACGTCCGTTCCACAGAAGAACTCCATTTGCGAAAAAGAAGGGCAAGAAGATTGTGAACAGACAGCTAGCTAAGATCGATTGTATTTAAATCGTAGCCTTCATTTCTCGATTGTATTTCATGGGCACTTTTTGAACTATCATGAATATTTTTAAATTTCATGGACACTCGATCTCGATCCCCCTCCATCTCGATCGCTATCCCACCTCGCCAGATCCGGTCCCCCTCGCCGCCGAGCACCCCCCGGTCCACCGGCCGCCGCCGCCGACCCCCCGCACCCTCGATTCCCCTACTCAACCGCCGCCGCCGACCCCCCGCACCCCGCGCACCCTCCCCCGCTCCACCGGCATTACTGTTTGATGATATTTTTTAAAAAATTATTACTGTCTTATAAAAAATATTATTGTTATGATTTAAACAAGTTTGAACATATTTAAACACAAATAAGTATCGAACAGCATTTTAAATGCATAAAAAATTGTGGAACCTAGGAATTGAACCCAGGACCTCCTGGTGTGAGAACTGGCCACTGACCAGTCGAGCTAGTAGAGGGAACTTGGTGTGGATCAGGTCAGGTGGAAGATAACCTGTTGGCTTGAGCAGAAATCAAAAAAAAATACTAATGGCGCACCAGGGTGAGGTGCGCCATTAGTATGGATGTACTTATGGCGCACCGAGGGGTGGTGCGCCATTAGTATTGTGCCGCCCCCATCCATATTTCCTCCCCGGCCCAAACCTATCCCCTCTCTCTCCCTCGCCCTCGCCCTCGATCCCCTTCCCCTTTCCTTTCCCGACGCCGTTGCCCCGCCGCCTCGACGCCGCCCCGACGCCGCGACGCCGCCCCGTCATCCTTATCTCCTCCCAAACGCGATCTGGATCGGGGCGCCTTGCCCCTGCGCCCATCGCCGGCGCCCCGTCGTCCCGGTCGCCCGTCTCCAACCACCGCCGCCTGAGGCCCCGACGTCGGCGCCGCTCTCCCCGTCGCCCCACCTCGTTGGACGCCATCGCCCCGCCGCCCTCGTCGCCGGCGGCCCGGACGCCGCCCCGTCCACACCACCGTCGCCGGAGCACCACCACCACCCGGACCTCGTCGCCTCCTCCCCTGCGTCGTCGTCGTCCTCGACATCCTCCCCGCGCCCCACTTCCCTATCCCTACAGCCCCCGTGAGCTCCCCCTCCTCCTCTCCCCCTCTCCCCCTCGCGCGCACGCGCTTACGTCGTTTAGCACATTCTCGGTCATGTCCCGGATTCATGAGTGGTTGCTCGGCTGTGTCCGTTGACGCAGTGTAGCTCTTATGTTCGTCTAGATTTGAGGGGATCTTTGCGCACTGGACCTACTTTCAAGCGTTCATCAAATTGGATGGTTGCTCCAGTGTGAATTTTTAGGCGGTTTGCTTTTTGGGGGTTGATTTGAGCAAGTGCAAGTTTTACTAGTATGCACTGGCAACAATCACTGAATGCTGGCCTTTTGTGATTATTATGTGAATCTTCTGATGCAGGTAGTTGCTTAGTTATGCCCATTGACATGATAGCTGTTCTGCTTGTGTAGTGGGGGAATTGGGGATGTCTGCAAACCTGCCTCTCAACTGATTATATTTGCTCATCATGCTTCTATTTTTTTTCTTTCTATTGGAGCTTTGGTTGGATGGTTGCTGTGATATGGGGCTTTTAGTTTGTGTGGAATTGGAAAAAATATCAGTAGGCACTGGAAAAAATGTGTCAGTGTTGGCCTTCTGTGATCATGTGAACCTTCTGATGTAGGTTGTTTCCTAAGTTATGCCTATCGACACAATAGTTGTTCTAATGGCGTAGTGGGTGATTTGGGGATCTTTGCAAACCTGCCTCTGAACTGATTTTATTTGTTCATCATGCTTTTGTACTATTGGAGCTTCAGTTGGGTGGCTGCTGTGATATGGGGTTTTAGTTTTCTTGGAATTGGGGATTGATATTTGGATATACAGATAGGATTGCAAATGCTGTCAGTAGGACTGACTACTGATAGGCATTGTGATATGTGTTTGGTGCTGTGTTTTTGTGGTTATCTGAACCTTCTATTATGTCTAGAGTGTTGAATTCTCGCCATTACGTGTTGGACTTGCCATGTGCTGTGTAGTTTAGCTCCATTATTGTGATTATTTTGTTTCGAGGGACTATAAAAATGCTTCCATTTATCAACAGAATTCTGGTTCTGTTTTGAAAGTTGGCAACACAGAAGATGCATCAGCGTCTTGCTGCCATGCTTAGTTTTTTTATCCATTCTCAGTTTTGTATCTGTAATACCAATATTAGTTATGTAGAGTTCTCATCTTATGTAATGTTCAACTCTGACTAAACAGGTTCTGCAAACGGTCTTTTACTGCACTTGACTGAAGAAGTAGGTGTCTGCTATATCCTGCACTTGAGGTGAGTTGTGTTCTCAGGTTTACATTGCAATGGGCACTCTTCTTATAAACACAAATTCAGATTTATATACTATATGCTGGCATGACTGTTTTTATTAGGCAGGACAGTGCAGTAGTTGATGTATCTTGGGTTAATATTAACCTAACTATTCTTTTTTCTTTAGGTTAATATTAAAATGTCCAGTGTATATATATTTGAAAATGATTGCTGCTAGATGTTAATTTGCTGGTACTAGCTAGAATTTGGCACTGAAAAGCAAAAGCAAAAGCTAATTAACTGCTAGGTAATAGCACTGGTACTAGGTAGCTAAAATATGTGTTCTGAAACACTGAGAGCAGAAACACTTACTACATACATATGCTCAAGAAACACTTACTAACCAGAAAAGGTTTTGACTTGAAATGTTAATAGCACAGAGAGCACCACAAGTTAAACACCTCAATCTGTTAGTATTTGTCTGCATTTTCTCACATTCTTCTTGTATCTGATCCAGTATTGCTTGTAGTGGTTTGTCCAAAATGTTGAATGATACTGCTTGGAGATGCATATATTGTTTCACCTCTTCACATGCCAATGTATTTTCCATGTTGTGATGGAGGCCTTTTTTGCCTTGTCCACCCGAGAGGCCCTTGAGTTTGCTGGAATGTCGATTAACTTCCGTTCTGGCAAATTCGGGTACTCCATATGTCCTATTTTCAGCAAAGGTCATGCTGAAATTTTCCGTGAATTTTAGCATGACTTTGCTAAAAATAGGACATATGGGGTACTTGTGACTAATGCATGGGCCGGGGTATCTTAGTAGTTAATTAAGTAGGATCAAGTGCCCCGGCGTACTTGTGACTAATGCATGGCTTTTAGGGTGCCTCGGTGTCGATAAAAACCGAAATGATGAAAGCTTAGGCTTTTAGGGTGCCTCGGCGTCGAAAAACCCTCAATGATAAAAGCTTAGCTTTTAGGATGCCTCGGTGTCGACAAACCCTAAATGATGAGACCATGATCTTGTTCCTTGACAATAACCAACTTTTTGACCAAACTTTGTTCCTATTTAGAGAGAAACATGGCCAACAACGATGAGGCCGGGGGTTCGGGCGGCAAGGCATTCTGGGAGCTGTCCCAGGAGATCGAGGAACAACCTCACTTGTATGAGGACGCCGCCTTCCCCACCGATCCTGAGACCACTGATGGTACCGCCGAGGATGACCCCACTGATGCCACCACTGATGGTGCCGCCGAGGATGCCACCACTGATGATGGCGCCGCACGCACTGATGGCAGCCAACCGAAGAGGCAACGGAAGGACCGGCGCCTGACCGTGCTCCGCACCCTCAAGGAGGAAGTTACTGAAGTGGACTCCGACGGGAATCCAACGGCGCCCGAACGAATAGTCAAGGGGTACTCGCTTCAGCTCGGGTGCATTCTCCGGAGCACCGTCTCGATCAACACCGAGAACCTGAGGCATCCTGACCGAGGGAATTTGTGCAACCTCCTCTTCACGAAGCTGCACGAATGATCCTGACCAAATTTCTAAATGGTTCACATTCCTTCCGCAGGCGACTGAAAGCAGTAGCGCGGGGTCAACTAAGAGCAACCCTTGGGACACCACTCTAAATAGGGCGTTGAATGTAATGAAGAACAAGGATAAGCTCAGTAAGCTGACGTCAGCTGGTCGTGTGGCCGGCAAAGGCTTGTCGACAAAATGGTCGTCATACTATAACACTGGTGGGAGAAAGGAGAAAAAGACCTGCTCGGAAAGCCAGGCGCGCGAGGTTCAAGAACTCAAGGCACAGGTGGCGCGGATTCCGGAGATTGTCCAAGAGCAAGTGCAACAACAACTCGGAGCGACGATCACCGCCATTGTGCCTACCTTGATCCAGGGGTTGAGTGCGTGGATTGCGGGCGGCCAACAGGGCCCCCCCCGATTCCTAGCTTCACGGCCAGCAACTCGCAGAATGCGATGGCGGGGCCATTGGTGTCTCCGGCGGAGGCGGCATTGGTGTCTCCGACGCCGGCCGGCACCTCTGCAGCAAGCGGCCCCTCCGTCAATTGCACGCCCGCCGTTGGCGGTGCCTCGACATTAGCCGAGCTCGACGCCATCATCATGGTAACTAATTAAGCCTCTCTCGGCCGAGGACTTCATCTCCTTGCCTTTGACTGGGCATCCCTGACACCCTACATGTTTTCGCAGGGTGCCGCCGATGTTCCGTGCACTCTCCTGCACTTCATGAACAACGAGTTGGTCGATGTCGCCAAGGGCAAAATCGTTCAACCGGGCAACCCCTTGTTCCACGGTACCCAGATGCCACCCAACTTGTTTAGGGTTCAACTGGTTCGGGTGCTGCCAGGCTGCGACGAGTTGTTACCTCCGATTCGACCCGTCGGGGCCGACGATGATGACGTGATGACCCTCAGCGCCTGCCTGAGCTGGCCCCTGCTTTGGCCGAAGAGCCAGATTCGTTTGGGGGCGGGGGACACCACCCCAAAGACAACACCGCCAGTCGTGCCGGCGCCAAGTCGGCCCCATGGCAAGACCGCCGCAACGGTGCCAGACATCCCTATGCCACTGGATCCAAACATGCATATGGCACAGGATCAGAATGACGACGATGATACATTTGGCAACGTCGATCAGTACTTTGCTGATCATGGGTACGGTGGCGACTTCATGGGGCCTCCTTCTCAAGAACCCAACCCAACAAAAGACGTGCGCGATCTAGCTGGTACCGCGGAGAAGCCAAGTTGCAACAGGCGTCGTCTGCTGTTCAGCTCTCAGGAGACGCCTCCAGCTGCCGACTTCACCGAGCCTCAGATAGGCGAGGTGCGAAATATTATCAGCCCCAACACACTCAAGAAGGCGGTCTGTGAGCAGAACTCGGTCCCATTACAGGAGAAGAAGAAGGCACGCAAAAGAAAGACTAACAAGGGTGCGGGCCAGCCAGCACCGAGTACGATCCATGCTCAGGACGGGCCACCTTCACCTGAGGATTTAATGAGGCGGCTGCATGTGGCGGGTAGGCCGATGCTACCAAGAAATATGCTCGATGCTGCAATCGGTGCTATGCGGAGTCTGCATGACATTGTTCTTTCTTTGGAGAAGCGGCGTCTCAGAGAGAGGGATGTGGCATACCCGGTTTTCGCGGCCAAGGTGCCAGAGGGCAAGGGCTTTGTGGATAACTCCATCGGGGGTACGATCGTCCTGCGGTTTGATGACATCCACGCTATGTTGAACCTTCATCCGCTGCACTACACCTTCGTTCGGCTATTTTCGCTGAGTACGGAGATGCGGATCATTCGCGACAAGACCCCGGACATCGTGATAGTTGACCCCTTCTACATGCGTGCCAAGATCTTGGGCAGCGCTGGGGACCGGCAAGTCGCGAGTTCTTACCTCGAAGGCGTCATTCTGGCAAACCAAGATAAGGATAACTTCCTCGTGCCTTACTTTCCCGAATAAGTCCTCCCCTCAACCGCCCCGTAACATATGAATTCTTAGATTTCGATCGTTTTTCTTTTAACATTCCGTGTTTTCTGCAGTGACACACATTGCACGCTCATCCTCCTAAGCCCCAAATATTCCATGGCCACGTATTTCGACCCGGACCGTCAGTCGAACGTAGACTACACAAATGTCAAGAAGGTTCTTGATGATGTTCTCCCTGGCTATGTCAAATCTGGAGGCACCTTCACCAGGCCTATTCGTAAGTACGGCAAGCACGTGTTCTCCCACAATACGACATTCTGCTGCGTCAAGCAGCCGCCTGGCGGTCAGAAGGGTGCCTACTACGCCATCCATCACATGCGGGCGATCGTACGGGACCATCATCAACTTCTGCTATCGAGTAAACTCAAAGATTGGGCCGCAAGCGTGTCGGCAATCCAGGACGCGGACATCAGATAAGAATTCTTTCGCATCCAGTCGGAGTTTGCGGATATCATCCATCAAGATGTCCTTCGTACCTCGGGGCAGTTCTACCTCAAAAATCAACCGTCCAACAGTGACATCGACACAATGCTACAAATGCAGGCTGACAACGCCCGTTATTTCATGACTCCCACGATAGACGGCGGCTTCATCCACGCTCCGGTCCCTTGAGTCGAGTCGAAAGCAGTGATGCTGTGTCTAGTTCTGAAACATCGATTGGCTCATGTTGTAATTAAACTTTAATGAACTTGTAGTATGTCTCTTTGGTTTCGAGAGTCGTTCAACTTAGATGTAATCGATGCTATTAATGTCTTGCTTTTCTCTTCCGATCGTTCTGTTGCATACTTATATATTGCTTACGTATTGTCTGTGAATTGGTACTAACGTTTCGTTTGGCTAGTGCATAGCGATGCCGCCGTATGTCGTGTACAAGGGTAAGGTTCCCGGAGTCTACGACGACTGGGAGGAGTGTCGGAGACAGGTTACCGATTCAGCGGTAATAGTTACAAAGGGTACACCACTAGGGCCGAGGCCGAATCTAGATACGCCCGCTATCTAGCGGGAGAGGGGAGGGAGCGTTGGAGGAACCGGATGAAGACGAGTTTCATCGTGATGATGCTCATCGTGATGACCGCAGCTCTCTTCTATGTGATGGTAGTTTAGGTGATCGATATCGACTTGTAATGTGAAGACAAACTCGCTACTCGCGGTCTCGAGACTTGTAATATAATGTTGTATCTTTGTTCGGTCTTTTCAATTCGGAGACTAATATGATGAATTGTATTCGGAGACTAATATGATGAATTGTATTCAGGGACTAATCTTCTATTGTATTCGATGAATCTGTTGTCGATGTGTGCTGTCTATATTTTGTCCAATTATACATTTTGTAACCTGTGCAAAAAACAGAAAATTAAAAAATAAAAAAAAACTAATATTCATACTAATGGCGCATCACATCACAGTGCGCCATTAGTATGCCAAAGGATACTAATGGCGCATCATTAAACAGTGCGCCATTAGTATGCCGAAGTTACTAATGGCCATCTTGTTGTTGTGCGCCATTAGTATGCCAAAGCACCTGGGTATACATCGCCCCCTGGGAGGCATACTAATGGCGCACTGTTGTATATACTAATGGCGCATCTGAGGTCCGCCATTAGTATACCAGAAACTAATGGCGCACCAGTGGTACGCCATTAGTAAAATATACTAATGGCGTGGCACTAATGGCGCACCAGTAATGCGCCATTAATGGCCAAATTAGGTGTGCCATTAGTAGGCCTTTTCCTAGTAGTGGGAGGCCGAGTTAGCCGCGCAGCATCAAGCTCGGCAGCTCACGCCGGTTCGTCCAACCACCTGGACTGAACCTGTTGTTACTTCTAGCTCTTTGGGAGTACCTTGCCTTATCCCCGCTTTACGCAACGTGCGCCTGCCCAAGGATTTCAAAGGCCCATGCAAAGTACCAAATTACACGGCGGATCAACCTCCAGAGACATGGGTGGAGAGCTATGAGATGGCCATGGAGATGCTTGATGTGGATGACGCGGCGTGTGCGAAATACTTCACCATGATGCTAGAAGGAACGGCCCATACTTGGTTAAAAAACTTGCCAGCTAATTCTATCAGTTCATGGGCCCAATTATGAGCCCGGTTTATCAGCAATTTCAAAGATACCTGTAAACAGCCTATGTCGATAGTAGACTTGGCTGCATGCGTCCAGGAGGAAGGAGAATCAACGACTCATTGGGTACGCCGGGTTTCACAAGTGTTGCACTCCTCAGACCGCATCAATGCTGACACCGCGGTATTAACCCTAGAAGGCAACTGCCGTTTTGGACCCCTAAAGCTGAAGTTGGGACGGATGAAGCGTCATTGCACCGACATGGGGACCCTCATGGCCGCCTTGGTAAAATATGTTGATTCTGATAGTACCAAGGACCCCGAATCTGATGATGACAAGACAGGGAAAGGGAAGAAGAACAGCAGCTCCAAAGGTCAGCAGCATCACTGGACAGGCAATGGTGGAGGAGGCAAGCGTAAAGCGGACGGTAACATGGACTTCGTGGCTAATACCAATGCCCAGGACAATGGTCAGCGACGCAAGGGTAGGCCGAAAAACCGTAATGGAGCACCCAGCCCTAACCCAAACCGCCTAAACTTTCTGCTAAGCCAGCCCTGTCCAAAACATGGGATGAAGGAGGCACCAACAAACCATCTTTGGAAAGATTGCTTTATTATGCAGGAGTTCAAGAACTCTAATAATTTCCGGTATGATCACGAATCTGGCGGTGGCTCGGGATCCGGGCCAGGTTACGGAGGAGGAAATTCCGGTTCAGGATTCAATGATAATCCGGGCGGACATAATGGTCAAAATAGTCAGAGCAACCAGGGTGGTTACAACCAGCAGCAGCAACAGTCAGGTTACCAGAGCAACCCTAAGCAGTTGAGTAATGGGCAGTATCATGTCTTCACCACTAGCTTGGACAAGCGAGACCGGAAAGTTCAGAGGAGGGCGGTCAATTCTGTTGAACCGGGCATAGCCCGTTATCTACGTTGGTCTGAGCAGCCAATCATATGGAGCAAAGAAGATCATCCTCCCCAAGTCAATAATCTGGGTCAGTTGGCTCTGCTGGTGGCACCTCAGGTGGGGGGTTTTAAGTTCACCAAGGTGCTCACGGATGGAGGGAGCAGCATTAACATCCTATACTATGAGACCTTCCGTCGTATGGGATTAACAGATAAGAATCTCAAACTGTCTAATACGGTATTCCACGGTGTAGTGCCTGGCAGATCAGCATATCCCGTTGGTAAGATAGCTCTGGAAGTGGCTTTTGGGGATGACCATGATTCTAGGGCGGAGACATTGACGTTTGAAGTGGTGAAAATCAAAAGTCCATATCATGCCCTGTTTGGGCGACCAGCCTACGCCAAGTTTATGGCTCGACCCTGTTATGTCTATTTACAGCTCAAGATGCCGGGTCACAAGGGGATAACGGTTCACGGAAGCCGCAAAATCGCTTTGGAATGTGAGGAAGGAGATGCGGCTTATGCAGAGTCGGTTTGTGCCACCGAGGAGTTAAAATACTATAAAGACAATGTTGATCCGGCGGACATGACTCCATTGAAGAAGCCAACTACAGAGCATGATCCGGCCCTGAAGTTCAAATCGGCAGCAGAAACTAAGCTTGTTGACATCGTACCTGGCGATTCGTCCAAGCAGTTCAGCATCAGTGCCAATTTGGATCCGAAATAGGAAAGCGCGCTCATCGAGTTCATCCATGAGAATCGGGACATTTTTGCATGGAAGCCCTTTGACATGCCAGGTGTACCGAGGGAACTCGCTGAGCACACACTTAATGTGGATCCTAAGTATAAACCGGTGAAATAGTTCCTCCGCCGGTTTAACGAGGAAAGACGCAAGGCGATTGGAGAAGAGGTGGCCAGGCTCTTAGCAGCTAGCTTTATTATTGAAGTTTTTCACCCTGAGTGGCTTGCCAATCCAGTGCTGGTCCTCAAGAAAAACGGCACCTGGCGCATGTGTGTGGATTACACAGATCTTAATAAGGCTTGTCCAGCAGATCCTTTTGCCCTCCCCCGTATTGACCAAATCATTGATGCTACAGCAGGTTGTGAGCATTTAAGTTTTTTGGATGCATATTCTGGCTATCATCAGATCAAAATGGCAGTTAAGGACCAGGAGAAGACAGCGTTCATAACTCCCTTTGGAGCCTTCTGCTATGTGTCTATGCCCTTCGGGCTCAAGAGTGCCCAGGCAACTTATCAACGGTGTGTACAAAATTGTCTTCACAAGCAAATCGGCCGTAATGTACATGCTTATGTGGATGATATCGTGGTTAAGTCTAGGGAGAAGGAGACTTTGATTGCTGATTTGAAGGAAACCTTTGATAACCTAAGGACATACAAGATGATGCTTAATTCGGACAAGTGTGTCTTCGGTGTACCGGCGGGCAAGATATTGGGTTTTCTGGTGTCCAACAGGGGAATTGAGGCTAATCCGGAGAAGATCACGGCCATCACCTCCCTGGCTAAACCAAAGTGTATCAATGATGTTCAGCGACTGGCCGGCCGGATTGCAGCATTAAGCCGGTTTATCAGTCGTCTTGGTGAGAAGGCAATCCCTTTGTATCAGATGTTGAAAAAGACGGATCACTTTGCCTGGAGTTCCGCCGCTGATGAAGCATTTGAGGACTTAAAACGGCAATTGGCTAAACTGCCGGTACTCTCCGCTTCCCGTTGACAAGGAGCCGTTGCTGCTGTATATTGCTGCCAATGCTCGGGCGGTCAGCATGGCTATTGTGGTGGAGCGAAAGGAGGCAGGCAAGGAGCATCTGGTTCAATGACCGGTCTATTATATCAGCGAGGTGCTAATCGAGTCCAAGCAAAGGTATCCGCATTGGCAGAAGCTGGTGTATGGAGTTTTTATGGCAAGCCGGAAGCTTAAACAATATTTCCAAGGGAACCCAATTACGGTGGTCAGTTCTGCTCCTTTGGGAGATATCATCCAGAACCGGGAAGCAACGGGCCGGATTGCAAAGTGGGCCATAGAGCTAGGGCCGTACGGTTTGAAGTACATGCCTCGGACAGCGATTAAGTCTCAAGCACTTGTTGATTTCATCAATGATTGGACGGAAATGCAAGCACCTGAAGAGAAGCCGGATCACACGTATTGGACCATCCATTTTGATGGATCCAGGCAGTTGGAAGGCTCGGGGGCTGGAGTCGTATTAACTTCCCCACGAGGTGATAAGTTTTGTTATGTTCTCCGCCTAATGTTCCCTTGTACTAACAATGCAGCTGAGTATGAAGCCTTGCTCCATGGTCTCCAGATGGCTAAGTAGATGAATCTAAGTCGAGTTAAGTGCTTCGGTGACTCGGACCTTGTGGCTCAGCAAGTGTCTGGCACTTGGGACTCCAAGGACCCACTCATGGCAGCATATCGTCGGGAGGTGGACACTGTTGCAGGTTATTTCAAAGGCTATCAGGTGGACCACGTGGACCGGCGGAAAAATGAAGCGGCGGACGCTTTAAGGCGGCTGGGCTCTCAGCGCAAACCGGTCCCGCCCAATGTTTTCCTGGATGTGTTGCACAACCCGTCGGTCAAGATCCCTGGTGAAGAGGATCTGGCTATTCCTGATCCGGAGGCTCAATTGGTGGATTGGACGCTTCCTTATCTGGCGTACAAGAACCGGGGCGAGTTGCCAGAGGATGAGATTCTGGCCCGACAGGTAATCCGGCGATCCAAATCCATGGTTGTCATCAACGGCGAGTTGCATCATTGCAGTATATCAGGAGCTTTTCAACGTTGCGTGTCCCCTAAAGAAGGCCGTGAAATTTTGCGTGAGATTCACGAAGGAGATTGTGGTCACCACACCGGTTCAAAGTCTCTGGTGGCTAAAGCGTTTCGCCATGGTTTCTATTGGTTAACTGCTCATGCTGATGCGGAGGATCTGGTCAGACGATGTGATGGTTGCCAAAAGTTTTCAAGACGTGCTCACGTACCGGCTCAAGAATTGAGAATGATTCCAATTACTTGGCCGTTTGCAACTTGGGGGCTGGATATGGTTGGGCCTTTCAAAAGGACCAAAGATAAGAAGACCCACCTCCTGGTGGCGGTTGACAAGTTTACAAAGTGGGTGGAGGCAGAACCTGTTAGCAAGTGTGATGCGGCCACGGCGGTTCAGTTCATCAAAAAGGTGATTTTCCGGTTTGGCTTTCCGCACAGTATTATCACAGATAATGGTACCAATTTGTCCAAAGGTGCTATGAAAGAGTTCTGCGAACGGGAGCACATCCGGCTTGATGTTTCATCAGTGGCACATCCATAGTCCAATGGTCAAGCAGAAAGAGCTAATCAAGAGATCCTGAGAGGCATCAAGCCCCGGCTCATGGTTCCTTTGCAGAGAACGCCGGGTTGTTGGGTAGAGGAGTTACCATCTGTGCTATGGAGCATCAATACAACACCCAACAGAACAACATGATACACACCGTTCTTCATGGTTTATGGAGCGGAGGCGGTTCTCCCCAGTGATATCCGTCATGATTCACCTCGTGTAACGGCTTATATTGAAGCGGACAATGAGACAGCGCGGCAAGATTCTTTAGACCGGTTGGATGAAGAGCGTTACATCGCAGCCGCCCGATCAGCAATTTACCAGCAGGATCTTCGTCGTTATCATAGTCGCCGAGTCAGAACCAGAACCTTTCAGGAGGGAGATTTGGTGCTTCGGCTCATCCAAGATCAGACTGATATGCATAAGTTGTCCCCACCCTGGGAGGGGCCTTTCGTGGTCAGCAAGAATCTGCATAACGGGTCATACTATCTGATCGATATTCGAGAGCATAAGGACTCACGCACATCAGAGGATGAGACCAACAGGCCGTGGAACATAGCTCATCTTCGGCCTTATTATACCTGAGCGACTGGCTCTACTTATGTACATATTACAGTGATGTATATATTAACTATAATAAATCGGAACCTCAGCCAAAGCGGGGTATTTGTTCTTTTACATCATGCGTGGTTACACGGAGTTGTTTTAAAGCGGCTTCCGGTTTACCCCTTGAGTTCGCTTTGCTAAAAGCATCGTGTCATATCACTTGGAGGATTGGTCGTGTCCGAACCAATGCCATGCCTCTTGATAGGCGAGAGCCACCAGATCACTTGGGGACTTGGTCACGTCTGAACCAGGCATGCCTCTTGATCAGCCTAAGGCCACGGAATCACTTGGGGGCTTGGTCGAACCCGAACCATGACCATGCCATTTGGTCGGCATAAATGCCACAGAATCACTTGGGGACCTGGCTGACTAGAACCATAGTTACACCTAACGGGAGCTTGGTCGTGTTTGGCCATGGTAACACCATTTGATCAGTTTAAATAAACCTTTTTTAACAAACGGTTTTTTCATTGCTTTTGCTTCACACTTTTCTTTGGATGGGGGTTTTTTTGTTTTCTATTGCGTTTTTTAAAGCGACAAAGTTTTTAGATAATTGATTGACGGAACATAGTTCACTTTAATCCGGACACTATTTGACCGGTTTGATCCTTGTTGTTAACATCCTCTTACGGAGTAACACGGGGTTTTTTATAACCCGGCACGGTTTACATGGTAAACCAGCGTCATATATATATGTATACAGGAGTTGTTATCTCCTCCAACAAGGTGGTTTTGCAAAAGCTCCGCTTCAAGATTGGCCAAGCCAACTTCACACTCAACGATGCCAGACATCATATTCCACCTGATGGTACAACCGCAGTGGCACTTGATGAATTTATCATTTCAAAAAAGTGTTTTGGAAAGTTCATTACCACAGGAAGAACAAAACATGCACGAAGGCATATCAACATCAAAGGTATCAGCTAGCCTATTACAAGGCAACATGGGGCCCATAATAATATAATTGTTTTTTCACAAAAGAGAGGCAGTTCTTAAACCGACTTCCGGTTCAAGCTTGATCACCAGCCTGGCCTGACGGTTGTGGGTCATCCTGTGCCGCTTCAGCCTCCGTTTCTCTACCCAGTGGCTGGAAATCCATAGTTGTCCAGTCGATTCCCATTAAAGCTTGAAAAACATCTTCATCATGGATCAGCAATGACGGGTCAATATCGGGAGCGTAAGCATGCTTACGGATTGGAGGAATCAGATTTTCCGATTCATGGATTGGTGCAGCTATTCGCTTGTTCTGACTGTCATATTGCGCCTAATAAAGAGACAAGTCTGCTTCCTCAGCCAACTGACAAGCCAGCGAACGTACCTCCCGGTTTATGGTGCGCAGATCCGCTTCACCAAATTCTGACCCATCTTCCTTCAAGCCGGGATAGCCCTGAGCCGCTTCAATAGGATCGAAATCCGGCACCCAGGCCTTTGCTCGGATCAAGGCATTGACTGCGCCGGTTCGAGCAGCAGATTTCTTTAGCTCTTCAACCTGGGCAGGAAGCACTGACAGTTTCATCAGAGTATCTTGAATCAAAGTGGGCGCCGGTTTGTTATGAGACGCGGTACAGATGATCCGCTGGGCACCAGTATACAATTGTTCAACCAATGTATAGGCGGCTTTCAATTTCTTCCGCACATCTGACCCCAAGTGACCAATGCGTGTCCCTGAAATGCCATAAAAGTTAATAAACCGGCAACTTGGTAAGAAGGCAGAGACAATTCAGAAGGCAAGCTGGCTTACCAAGGATAGCAGTAGTCACGGCATGCACGTGCCGCTTTATGCTGGTCAATTCGTCCGTCACTGGTTTTAGCGCAGCCTCAGCACCCTCTGCTCATTTGATCAAAGCGGATTTTTCAG
Organism: Triticum urartu; assembly: GCF_003073215.2. Taxonomy (NCBI): domain Eukaryota; kingdom Viridiplantae; phylum Streptophyta; class Magnoliopsida; order Poales; family Poaceae; genus Triticum; species Triticum urartu. The sequence goes on from NC_053028.1 coordinate 601,781,536, forward strand.
TGACCCAGTCCGCCTGTTTCTTCTTGAAGTTCTCATTAAGCTGCTCCATGACGCTTAAAGCGCTGGTTAGTTCTTCTTTTGCTTTGGAGGTTTCAGCTTGTTGGGTTTTCAGGTTTTCTAGGAGGTCGGCGATTTGGTTTTCCTTCGTCTTCAGCTCAGCCTGCATGCACACAATTATACGCTTCAACAAAACAGTCCAAGGATTGAAGTACCAACCACATAACAAGTTATGCACTTGGTACTTGGGGGCTAATGCATATTCGATCTTCATTTTTCAATTGCTTGCAAAGTCCCAAGATCAATACAAGTATTCAACTTGGCACTTGGGGGCTAATGGCTATTTGCTCTGATGTGGCAGTTTCAATTACTTACAGTACCGGTTTAACTATGCTAAGTTGAACCGGCCCTTGGGGGCTACATCAACAAATTTCAAAGCATCAAGATCTATATTCGTAAGTCCCGGTTTGAAAGAATATTACAAACCGTCCCTTAGGGGCTAGGAGAGTCACCAAGAATGGAAGCATACAAGCAGGAAGGACCATATGGAAGTTACCTCATATTTATCTTTCATTATATTAACCGGACCGGCTTCATAGTCACGACTGGTATACAACCGGTTCAGATAGCCGGAATGGATATCCTGGGCGTTCAGAGCAGCATAAGTCGTCAGATCAGCGTTCCACTTGCCTTTGCCAAAGGCAGCAAATTCTTCCTTGGCAGAATGTTTGGACAAAGAGACAGGATTGCTTGGCTCAGTATGGCCAGTGCCAGTAATAACGACCTCATCATCCTGAGTACCGCTGGTTTGCACTGGAGCTGCTGGCCTGTCAGTAGGTTTTGCTGGACCGGTGGAGCTTTCAAACCGGATGGAATCTGTGGGCTGATTGACAGGGCCTGAGGCATCAGCAGGTCTCTCTTCAGCAATAGGATCGTCGTCTTGCGGCGGTGGATCATTGGGTATATCCTCAGGAATAGCCGTTTCAAGATCGGCTGTCTTGCCTGGCTCAAGAATGGTGTCTTCTTCGGCCGCTTTGTCCAGGCAGGATTTCTTGCTTGGCCTCGGTTTGGCCCTGAGAAGAATAACAAAATCAAATATAACATATGTTCTAAGGTGAGGTACTGCAAATATCACAATAAGTGTAGCTTACCCAAGCACCGTTTTGAGCGGTGGCAGCTGGGTAGCCGATGACTCGCCAGAAGATGAGTGGGAAGTAACCTGGTAATCAGAGTCAGACGGATTAAGAGGCTGATGAAAGCAGCCCGCTTTAGGACAAGCACTGACAAGCAAAATAGAGACCTCTGAATGGCGTTTCCGAACCAGACTGGTTGGTAAGCCGGCGGAGGTAACTACGTGGCCGCTGTGCCGGGTTGTGCGACGGGCTTCGAGTTGTTGGGTCTTCATAACAAAGTTAGGATCCAGATAAGCAAGAGGATGAGAAAATTTAACTTTCCGGTTTGCCTGACGGATTTTTTGTGAAGGCAAAGTTTCTGAATCGGAAGAGAGAATAATTACCTCTGCAACATCCGCGTGGCTGGCTTCGGCATCATCCTGACAAATACCATCATCAATAAGACGTATGAAAAATAAACCAAGTGAGTCAAGTTCTACCTCAAGATCTGGATTATCCACATCATCATCAGGGGCCGGATTAGAAGATGCCGTGGTTCTTTTCCTGTGGGTAGTCTTCTTCACAGCTTTAGTCTTTTGCCGAGTTGCTCTTTCCGGTTTAGCTGGTTTTTCTGGTTTCTCCTGCGGCAGTTTTTTGCTCCAAAACGGATCATTGCCCTGATTGCACATACAATGATATTAAACAATGACCAGGCATATCAATAAACAGATTCAGCAAAGGAAAAAGTAAAAGTCTTACAGCCGGTGGTTTATTGGTAGCACAGAAGGGAAGCAAGCCGGTTTTAGCGCAGACGTGTTCCGGTTCATTCAACATATTGTTCACAGCCTCTGTGATTCCTTCATCAGAGAGCTGGATTTTTGAATGCCGCAGTGGGTCATCAACACTGCTAGTATACTCGCACATCAAACTGCAGCACTGACTAAGGGGCAGTATGCTCCATGATATCCAACAGCGAGCAAGATCAACCCCTATTAAACCGTTGGCCATAAAGGCTCTGAGCTTTGATAGTTGGGGAGCATACTTTCTTCTCTCCTGGGTGGTCAATCTTTGAGGAAAAGGGTGTGTATTGCTGAGCCACTCCGGATGAAAGCCAGGCAAGGGATTCTCACCAACAGGGGAGGTGTCTTTGCAGTAGAACCATGTCTGATTCCATTCTTTAGGGTGGCTGTGCGGCTTGGCGTGAGGGTATGTGACCTCTTTCCTTTTCTGAATTGCCACACCACCCAACTCCGTATTAGAGCCATCAGTAAATTCAGTACGACGGTTCAAATGGAAAAGGTCTCTGAACAGTTCCACTGTGGACTCTTCTTGAAAGAACACCTCACAGAGCACTTGGAAGTGACACGTATTTGTAACAGAGTTGGGGCCAGTGTCTTGTGGATGGAGTTGGAAATCGGCTAAAACATCCCGGTAAAATTTAGAACCGGGCGGCTTAAAGCCCCAGGCTAAATGATCTACAAACACAACAACCTCTCCTTCTCGAGGTGTGGGAGGGCACTCTTTGCCAGGAGCCCTCCAATGGATGGTATCTTTGCTACCTAAAGCGCCAATCAGGACTAAATCGTCCAATTCAGCCTCTGTGACGCGAGAAGGAACCCAATTGCACTCATAAACTTGTTTGGCCATGATGGAATCTGCAAGGTAGAAGATCCCGGTTCAAAAATAAATTTGACCAAGGTGCGTTGGTATGTGCACTGTTAAACTGGAGACAGAACTATCTGAACCGGAGCTTTCATGAAGCAACCCATCTGGCGGTCCAACAAGGGGACTAATGGCATATACCGGTTTGGAAAATTTTCTCTAAAGTTAAACCGCCTGATCTAAGCATTGGAAAGTTAAGATTGCGGATGGACAAGTACGCAGAAACAGGTTTCACAAGATTTCTTTACAGTATTGGATCTGAAGCAAGTTCAGAAAAAGGGGATAAATACTTAGAAGTTCAAAAGGAGTAGTACCAAACCTATAAGCAAAGCGTTCACATAGATCTACAACTTTGAGATGCATAAGTGAAGGCGAAGGTCAAAACAACTATCATTGCACAGAATAAAGGTTTGCGGATTCATCTAACAGATCTGTCGCAGGAGCAAGAAGCAGACGATGAACACGGAAGAACTATGAAACCCTAAAACAGATCTGCGGGGGAAAGGATAGAAGGCTTACCGGAGCTGCGGAAGATGGCTACGATGCTCTGGTATGCCCAGGTTGATGCAGCGGCCGAGGTTGAGGCAGAGGTCGACGGTGGCGGCGGAGCTCTGAAGTCAGGCGTTGCGGGGAAGACGAAGCACAAGTGGAAGAAGGGAAAGAAGAAAGGAAATGACCCTTCGGTCTTATTTATAAGGCAAAAAGACATGCGTCAGGCGCGAAAATCAAGGAGCCACGAAACGGAGCTGTCGCCTCGATTTCCGCAGAGATATTAGATAAAGAAGCGCAATGGATATCTTCGTCATGACAGGTGACATCACTCCGGTTTACAGTAATCAGAGAAGATGACATCATGGCGGTTTACCAATTTATGAGAAGACATTGAAGATAAAGCTTTTTGGTAAAGGATTGACATGAACCCGTTCAAATCAATCTGGGGCCTAATGTTGGGGATATTACTGCTGGGCGTAAACCGGCCTATCTGGGCCGGGTCAACTTCATCAGTAGCACCAAAGTGATAGAGCCCAAGAGGGCAAACGAGGGCCTAAGGCCCATAGCCGGTTCAAGACTCGTAGCGGTAAACCGGAATTTGTATATAAGCTTGTATTGTAAGTAAGGAATAAAGAGAGACCAACCCGGATACGAATATCGACCGGTGTTGGACTCTGTGAACCGACGGGTGTCACCCATGTATATAAGGGGACGACCCAGTGGCGGTTCAAGGACAGAGACAACAACTCGAGAAATAGGCGAAGCTTGTTTGCTCCCGAGTCATCGAAATCCCATCAATTCCATCACAACTAGACGTAGGCTTTTACCTTCATCGAAGGGGCCGAACTAGTATAAAACTCTCTTGCGTCCTTATGTCCGCTTTAACCCCTTCAAGCTAACCCGTCACGATGGCTCCACGACTAAGTCCTTTCTCTAGGACATCTGCCGTGACAAAACCACGACACTAGCCGTGTGCGGCGCCCCCTTCCACCATATTCCACCTCGGTCATATTGTAGCAGTGCTTAGGCGAAGCCCTGCGTTGGTAGAACACCATCACCGTCATCACGCCGTCGTGCTGACGAAACTCTCCCTCAATGTTTTGCTGGATCGGAGCTCAAGGGACGTCACCGAGTTGAACGTGTGCAGAACTCGGAGGTGCCGTGCGTTCGGTACTTGGATCGGTCGGATCGGGAAGGCGTACGACTACTTCCTCTACGTTGTGTCAACGCTTCCGTTGTTGGTCTACGAGGGTACGTAGACAACACTCTCCCCTCTCATTGCTATGCATCACCATGATCTTGTGTGTGCATAGGAATTTTTTTGAAATTACTACGTTCCCCAACAAGGAGGTCGTTTGGTCTTGTCATTCTTCTTCTTGTTCTTGGACTCGGGCACGTACCCAATCCCTTCCTTAGCCACAACTCCCTTTTGGTTGGTCAAGAGGTCGTTGAGGTTCTTCTTGCCTTGTATGCAAGACGCAAGACCTTTCTCAAGTTTCCCCTTTAGCTTAGTGCTCTCCTCAACAAGATACACATGCTCACAACACGGGTTAGTAGCATTTGCATTATCAATTAACATCATGCGAGGAAAAGTGGCTTTTTACTTGGTTAGCTTTACTTGAAGTTGATCATGAGACTCTTTGAGGCTAGCATGAGCACCCTTCAAGACCTTGTGAGCCTTGTCAAGTAGATCAAACTCCTCTTTGAGTCTAGCAAGATCAACCTCAAGTTCGGCCTTTTCGGATTTTAGCACACGAGAAACAATGAGAACATGATCAAAATCTTTTTGTAACTTAGCATGATCAACGTTGTGTGACTCCTCAAGAGCCAAACGAAGACCACGCTCTTCCTCAAGAGCATTGGAAAGATCTGAGATCTCGTCGGCATAGTCACGACTATGCCCTTCCATCTTAGAGATGGTATCTTCGTGAGCCTCGATCATGTCATTGGCTTCACCAAGTTGTTCCAAGAGAGCAACAAAGTGCTTCTTGGATTTACCCTTAAGTTTGCCGATAAAGGCATCAAACTCATTCACCTCCACATTAGCTCCCTCATGTTCATCAATGCTATCCGTCGAAGAAGGATGATTAATGATGGTAATTTTGATGTTGGAGGTTACCTTGTTGGTGGCTTTAGCCATGAGGCACTTGGCGGAGATGCTCTCATTGGGTGAGTCAAAGAGAGACACCCGTGGAGTCGTCGCAATGGCAACAGAGGCCATGGCAACCGACTCACCGTCTTCATCATAGTCATCATCCTCATTTGTACTCTTCTTGTACCACCAATGCCTTGGGGGGAGTCTTCTTGGTGAAGTTGCTCTTGTTGGGGAACGACTTGGCCTTGTCCTTTCGGATGAGCTTGCCACCATTGTCTTCCCTCTTCTCATACGGACACTCAACAACAAAATGACTCACATTGCCACAATTGTAGCAAGTCCTTACATGTTGCTTGCTCTTGGTGCCACTTGAGTTGTTTTTGTTAAAGTTTGGCCTTGAGTTTTTCTTGCTCCAAAATTGCCTTGAAGCAAGTGTCATGTGTTCATGATATGCATACTTAGTATCTTCAGAGTTGCTCTCCTCTTCTTCCTCTTCCTCTTCTTCAACGCAGAGCTTGGCCTTCAATGCAAGGTTGGGCTTCTTTGCCCTTTGAGAACGAAGCACCGCATTGTCGGCGGTCTTGTCCAAAATGTTCATGGCCGCAAACTCATCCAACACTTCGTTTGAGGTCAAAGTGTGGAAGTCCGGCCTTTGACGAATGACGGAGGACATGGCCTTGTGGTAGGGCATCATTGCCTTGAGGAATTTGCGCTTGATCCAATTGTCATCCGTGTCCTTGCTCCCGTGATCTCGGAGTGAGACCGCGAGTTTGGTTACTCTCCGATAAAGATCACGAGGTTCTTCATCTTCTTTCATTGCAAACTCATCGGCCTCATCTTGCACCACTTCATAGTTGGAGCGTTGAATGCTTGCGCTTCCCCAGTAGAGTGAGACAACACAAAGCCATGCGTCTTTGGCCAAGGCGAAGGGCCGAAGATGAGGTAGATCTTCGGGTGGAATTGCATCTTGAATGATGAAGAGGGCATTCTCATTGAATTGATTATCCGCGGCTTCTCGAGGAGTGAAGTTGCTTGGATCATGCGGATAGAAACCTTCTTCAATGATTCTCCAAAGATTAGTGTTCACATGATTTAAATGATGTTTAAAGCGGTAAACCCAAAAATCAAAGTCCTCATTTTTCACAATCTTAGGGGGAGGACCGGCATGATTCAAATGAGTGGAAGGAACAGGTCCACCATAAACAAGTGGTGGTTCCACATGAGCAAAGATGCCGGTGCCATTCTTACCACTAGAAGAAGGATCCTTTTCGCTACTAGCTTCCCCCTTATTGGAGGTAGCATCCGTCACCTTGTCGGTGGGATTACCCACTTTCAACGGTGCGGTGGATAGTTTAAGCCGTTCAAGGAATTTAGTAAACATGCTTTCAACCTCGGTCGTCATGGAGGTTTTCAATGTCTCCAAGGCCACATTGAACTCCTCACGAGAGACCGAGGTTCCCCCATCGCCCGTAGACGAGATCGGATTCACACCGGAGTGTTCCTCCACACCGTCTACGGCATCAACCATACTCTTCGGACAGTAAAGTCCTTAATAAAGAGACGAGGCTCTGATACCAATTGAAAGGATCGATATGGTTGACTAGAGGGGGGGTGAATAGGCAACTAACAATTTTTAACTTTTCTTTACCAAATTAAACTTTGCATCAAAGTAGGTTGTCTAGATGTGCAACTAGGTGAGCAACCTATATGATGCAATAACAACTAACAAACAAGCAAGTAAGAGAAGTAACACAAAAGAGCTTGCACAAGTAAAGGTAAGAAATAACCAAGAGTGGATCCGGTGAAGACGAGGATGTGTTACCGAAGTTCCTTCCTTTTGAGGGGAAGTACGTCTCCGTTAGAGCGGTGAGGAGGCACAATGCTCCCCAAGAAGCCACTAGGGCCACCGTATTCTCCTCACGCCCTCACACAATGCGAGATGTCGTGATTCCACTATTGGTGCCCTTGAAGGCGGCGACCGGACCTTTACAAACAAGGTTGGGTGTCACGCCCTCGATGCGGCTATATCTCCCACGTGTCAAAGCACGACTTAGAGGCATAACCGAATTGAAAGTAATGTCGCAAGTGAGGTAATCTTCACACAACCCATGTAATACATAAGGGAAGAGATACATAGTTGGCTTACAATCGCCACTTCACACAATTACATGAATAAAGCATTACATCATCCAGATACAATCAGGGTCCGACTACGGAACCAAAATAAAAGAAGACTACCCCAAATGCTACACAGATCCCTGATCGTCCCGACTGGGCTCCACTACTGATCGACTAGAACGAAAAAACATAAAGAACAAGATCTTCATCGAGCTCCTACTTGAGCTTGGTTGCGTCACCTGTACAGTTTCATCGACACCTGCAAACTGGTTTTGGAAGTATCTGTGAGCCACGGGGACTCAGCAATCTCACACCCTCGCGATCAAGACTATTTAAGCTTATAGGAAGGGTAAAAGGTATGAGGTGGAGCTGCAGCAAGCGACTAGCATGTTTGGTGGCTAACATATACGCAAAAGAGAGCGAGAAGAGAAGGCAAAGCACGATCGAGAAACTATGATCAAGAAGTGATCCTAGAGCAACCTACGTCAAGCATAACTCCAACACCGTGTTCACTTCCCGGACTCCACCGGAAAGAGACCATCACGGTTACACACGCGGTTGATGTATTTTAATTAAGGTTAACTTCAGGTTTTCTACAACCGGACGTTAACAAATTCCCCTCTGCCCATAACTGCGGGCACGGCTTTCGAAAGTTCAAATCCCTGCAGGGGTGTCCCAACTTAGCCCATCACAAGCTCTCACGGTCAACGAACGATATTCCTTCTAGCGGGAAGACCCGATTAGACTCGGAATCCCGGTTACAAGACATTTCGACAATGGTAAAACAAGTCCAGCAAAGCCACCCACATGTGCCGACAAATCCCGATAGGAGCTGCACATATCTCGTTCTCAGGGCACACCGGATGAGCCAGACGTCGGGTGGGCCAGCCCAGAGTTGCCCCTGGTAGCTCCGGACATCGCTCAGTTTGGACCAACACTTAGACAAGCACTGGCCCGAGGGTTTAAAATAAAGATGACCCTTGAGCCGGCTGACTCAAGGGAAAGAAAAAGGCTAGGTGGTGAATGGTAAAACCAATGTTGGGCCTTGCTGGAGGAGTTTTATTCAAGGCGAACTGTCAAGGGGTTCCCATTATAACCCAACCGCGTAAGGAACGCAAAATCCGGGAACATAACACCGATATGACGGAAACTAGGGCGGCAAGAGTGGAACAAAACACCAGGCATAAGGCTGAGCCTTCCACCCTTTACCAAGTATATAGATGCATTAATTAAATGAGAGATATTGTGATATCCCAACAAATAAACATGTTCCAAAAAGGAACGACATCTCCATGTTCCAACAAGGAACAAACTTCAATCTTCACCTGCAACTAACAACGCTATAAGAGGGGCTGAGCAAAGCGGTAACATAGCCAATCAACGGTTTGCTAGGACAAGGTGGGTTAGAGACTTGGTTCAACAATATAGGAAGCATGATAAACAAGTGGTAGGTATTGCAGCATAGGCATAGCAAAAGAGCGAGCAACTAGCAAGCAAAGATAGAAGTGATTTCGAGGGTATGGTCATCTTGCCTGAAATCCCGCAAGGAAGAAGAACGAGTCCATGAAGAAGACAAACGGACGTAGTCGAACGGGTCCTCACAAACGCGACGTTACCAGAACCAACCCGAAGAAGCAAACACCGGAAAGAAGCACACAACATAGTAAACAACCAACACATGAACATGGTATGATATGCAGGATGCGGTATGCGGTGCATATGCATGATTTCCAAAGGAATGATTGAACCTGGCCTAAACTTGGAATCAAAGAGTGCCACTAGAAAGAGGAGGTGATTTCAGTTGAAATCGATATAAAGATCACCGGAATCGGATGCACGGTTTGGAAATGGCAGGCAAAAGAAATATGGCATCGGTCTGCGATAATCAGCAAGTGACCAACTAAATGCAACAAGATAAATATGCTACAGCACTCAAACATGGCAACAAAATACATGGCAGGGATCCACTCAAGATGCTTGACAAAAGATGGAAACTGAGCTACGGCTAATTCATCCATTAACAGGTTCAAACAAGCATGGCAAAAGTGCAAATGATAACAGGTTTCAGACTTAGTGAAATTAACACAAGTCTGGAATTTAACATCAGGTAGCACACTTTAGAGCATGAAAACTACATGCTACAGGAACTTAACATGGCAAAGCAAGGCATGGCATGAAGCTACTCAAAGCACTTAACAAAAATCCCTTAGTGACCTTGAGCCAAAAGGGATCAGAAAATACAATTGCAAGCATGTGAACATTGTTGGGGAACGCAGTAATTTCAAAAAATTTCCTACGCACACGCAAGATCATGGTGATGCATAGCAACGAGAGGGGAGAGTGTTGTCTACGTACCCTCGTAGACCGCAACGGAAGCGTTGACGCAACGTAGAGGAAGTAGTCGTACGTCTTCCCGATCCGACCGATCCAAGCATGGTTACTCCGGCACCTCCGAGTTCTTAGCACACGTACAGCTCGATGACGCTCCCCGGGCTCCGATCCAGCAAAGCTTCAGGGATGAGTTTCGTCAGCACAACGGCGTGGTGACAATGATGATGTTCTACCGACGCAGGGCTTCGCCTAAGCACTACAACGATATGATCAAGGTGGAATATGGTGGCAGGGGGCACCGCACACGGCTAAGGAACGATCACGTGGATCAACTTGTGTGTCCTAGGGTGCCCCCTTGCCTCCGTATATAAAGGATCCAAGGGGGGGTGCGGCCGGCCCTATGGAGGCGCGCAGGAGGAGTCCTACTCCTACCGGGAGTAGGACTCCCCTCCCGTTCCTTGTCCAACTAGGAGAGGTGGAGGGAGAGAAGGAAAGGGGGGCGCCGCCCCTCCCTCCTTGTCCAATTCGGACTAGGGGGAGAGGGGGTGCGCGGCCTTCCCTGGCAGCCCGTTCCTCTTCTCCACATTAGGCCCATGAGGCCCATTAACCCCCCGGGGGGTTCCGGTAACCCCCCGGTGCTCCGGTTTTATCCGAAACTTCCCCGGAACGCTTCCAGTGTCTGAATATAGTCATCCAATATATCAATCTTTATGTCTCGACCATTTCGAGACTCCTCGTCATGTCCGTGATCACATCCAGGACTCCGAACTAACTTCGGTACATCAAAATGCATAAACTCATAATAACTGTCATCGTAACGTTAAGCGTGCGGACCCTACGGTTCGAAAACAATGTAGACATGAATGAGACATCTCTCCGGTCAATAACCAATAGCGGGACTTGGATGCCCATATTGGCTCCTACATATTCTACGAAGATCTTTATCGGTCAGACCTCATAACAGGGTTTCGGGGTTGAGAGGAGATTTTTAGGGTTTCGGGGAGAGGATCCGAGATTTGGAAAGGGGGGGGCTAGTTTTATAGGTAGAGGGAGCTAGGAGAGTCCAAATGAGGTGCGGTTTTCGGCCACACGATCGTGATCGAACGACCGAGATGATGGAGAGGGTTTTGGTGGGTTTTGGGCCAAAATGGAAGGGTGTTGGGCTGCAACACACACGAGGCATTTTCCGTCCCTCGGTTAACAGTTGGAGTATCAAACGAAGTCCAAATGGCATGAAACTTGACAGGCGGTCTACCGGTAGTAAACCAAGGCCGCATGACAAGTCTCGGTCCAATCCAAAAACGTTTAACACTCGCACACGAAAAGAGGTAGAAAGGGACACCGGGTGACGTAGGAGCGCCGGATTGCAAAACGGACAACGGGGAAAATGCTCGGATGCATGAGACGAATATGTATGCAAATGAAATGCACATGATACATGATATACAATGCATGACACGCAAGCAATGATAAGGCAAACAACAACGAATAACTAGAAGACACCTGGCACATCGGTCTCGGGGCGTTACATTGGGGCAATCTCCACAACTTAATCGGAGGCTCCCAACAATACCACGATTTCACCACAATGGACTATGGCTCCGTGGTGACTTCAACCGTCTAGGGTGCTCAAACACCCAAGAGTAACAAGATCCGCTAGGGATAAGTGGGGGAATCGAAAATCTCTTGGTGGAAGTGTAGATCGGGACCTTCTCAACCACTCCCGAGCAAATCAACAAGTTTGATTGGCTAGAGAGATAGATCGGGCAAAAATGGAGCTTGGAGCATTAATGGAGCTTGAGAGGGAAGAGTGTAACGCCCCGAGACCGATGTGCCAGGTGTCCGTCAGTTATTCGCTGTCGTTGTCAGGTCTTTTGCTTGCGTGTTGCATCTTATCATGTCATCATGTGCATTGCATCATCATGTTTTAAAACTTGCATTCGTCCGGCTTCTCCGAGTCTCTCTGTTGTCCGTTCTGAGCCCAACCACACTTGCACGCGCCCGCGGCATGTCCGAAATAGTATTTTATAAGTGGCCGGAAAATTTTCTCGGAATGGGATGAAAGTTGGCGTGCGGTGTTGTTTTGTTGTTAGTAGACCGCCTGCCAAGTTTCATCGCGTTCGGAGTTCGTTTGACGCCCCAACGGTTAACTATAGCGGCAGTATAGTCGGTCATATCGTCGGACGTTTTCGGTCTCCGAAAGCAGACGCTGGGCCTCCCTCTCTCTTCTCTTGTCTCAGTCTGAGGCCTCCTGCAGCCCACCTACTCCATCCTCGCGATCGGAGGGTCCGAAAACCCCCTAAACCCCCCTAACCCTAGAACCTGCCCTATATAAACCTTCTCCCCTTCCATTTTGGGCAGCTACCTACCCCTCCCCCTAAATTTCCGTGGACCAATCATCTTCCAGCCGCCTCCCACCTCCTCTCCTCGAATTCCGGCGCCGGCCAACACCTCAAGCGCCACTTGGCGCCGCTCAACTAGCCAGCCGCCGCGGTTCAAGCGCTCTCCACCTCTCCCGTGGTGCCACGTCGCCCAACCACCTCCTCCCACCGCTGTGGCCCTGTCAGGCCCATCCGCAGCCCGTCCAGGGCCGAGATGGGCCCGAGCCGCCACCGCGCCCCGAGCTACGAGAGCCCCGTGCTCGAGCTTCCCTGCGTCGCCGCCTCTCTGCCCCTTCACCGCCCGTCCTCGCCACCCTGCACTCGTCGGCCACCGGAGCCTCGCCGCCGGCGAGCACTTCGACAGCAGGCCAGTGCCGCCCTCGCCTCCCTCTGTCTCCCTTCCTGTTCTCCTTCCTCTCCTCACCAGTTCTCTCCCTCCCTCTGTTGCCACAGGAAACCGCCACCGCCTCCATGGACGAGCTCCACCTCGCCGGATCCCGCATCCCCGAGCGTCGTCGACCACCTGTGTCACCGGATCTGGAACACCCGTCCTCGGATCCATCCATCCTCGTCGTCCTCCGGCTCCCTACGCGTCACTCCGCCGTCCCCATCACCGGCAGCCGCCGCGCCATGCTCCTGCCTCTGCTCGAGCAGAGGAGGACGAGCGCTTCCCTACTGGGCCACCTTCCTCCCGCGCATGTGGGCCAACCACGCCCAAGGCCAGCGTGCCCTGCCAGGCCGCCTCCTCCACAGATCTGGGCCAAGCCCATGGTGAGAACCCCCCCTTCAGATCTCTATGCGGTTGGGCCAGCCAGATTCGGCCCATGTCACATTTTTTTTCGTTCTGCGATTTGTCCATTTATCCAGGGAAAACCAACTTTGCAGTTTAGCCCCTAGAACCATGCATCTAATAACTTCTCACCCATGCATCAGAATTAAACAACTTATATATGAAACTTGTTTATAATTTTGTCTACATTCATAATATCCAACTTTCATCTATGTTTGAAATGTTTAAAATGTTGTTTGATTAAATTTGTCCCTATGCGATGTTAAAAATGCTTTAATTCATAACTAAATAACCGTAGCTCCAAATTTAATAATCTTTATATGTAAACGGGGTAGAATTTTGCCTAGCTCAACATGGTGGCATTGCTTTGCATGGTTAACAACTATAAAATATGGTTTAGGGCAGAACAGTACCGAACCTAATATATGCATATGGGGATTACCGGAATTGTTGTTCGTTGCTTCCGGCCTCATTTAAACTTGACTAGATAGGTACTTTTATTTTGCTTCACCCTCTTGCCATGTTTAACAACATTTAGTATTGTTGAGTACATAAACGAGATCGAACTAAATAATTGATGTGGTGCTCCGTCAATATGCAACTCGTTGCATATTGAGCTCCACTTAATTTGTAGGGTGGTTTGTAGCTCTTTGCCATGCCATGCCAGTATCATTAAACCGGACATGCATCATACTCGGTTGTGCATCATGCCATGTTGATGTGTTGGTCGTTTACTATGTTGTGTGCTTCTTTTCCGGTGTTTGCTTCTTCGGGTTGGTTCCGATAACGTCGCGTTGTGAGGACCCATTCGTCTACGTTCAGTTTGTCTTCTCCATGGACTCGTTCTTCTTCCTTGCGGGATCTCAGGCAAGATGACCATACCCTCGAAATCACTTCTATCTTTGCTTGCTTAGTTGCTCGCTCTTTTGCTATGTCTATGCTGCGATACCTACAGCTTGCTTATCATGCCTCCCATATTGTGAACCAAGCCTCTAACCCACCTTGTCCTAGCAAACCGGTGTTTTGGCTATGTTACCGCTTTGCTCAGCCCCTCTTATAGCGTTGTTAGTTGCAGGTGAAGATTGAAGTTTGTTCCTTGTTGGAACATGGAGATGTTGTTCCTTGTTCGGAACATGTTTACTTGTTGGGATATCACAATATATCTTATTTAATTAATGCATCTATATACTTGGTAAAGGGTGGAAGGCTCGGCCTTATGCCTGGTGTTTTGTTACACTCTTGCCGCCCTAGTTTCCGTCATATCGGTGTTATGTTCCCGGATTTTGCGTTCCTTACGCGGTTGGGTAATAATGGGAACCCCTTGACAGTTCGCCTTGAATAAAACTCTTCCAGCAATGCCCAACATTGGTTCTACCATTCGCCACCTAGCCTTTTCTTTTCCCTTGGGAGTCGCGCTACTGAGGGTCATCATTATTTAACCCCCCCCGGGCCAGTGCTCCTCTGAGTGTTGGTCCAAACTAGAGTCCTGTGCAGCGCCCCCTCGGGGAAACTCGAGGTTTGGTTTTAGTTGTATGGAGAGCTCATCTGAGTGTGCCCTGAGAACGAGATATGTGCAGCTCCTATCAGGATTTGTCGGCACATTCGGGCGGTGTTGCTGGTTTAGTTTTACCCTGTCGAAATGTCTTGTAGAACCGGGATACCGAGTCTGATCGGAATGTCTCGTGAGGAGATCTATTCCTTCGTTGACCGTGAGAGCTTGTGATGGGTTAAGTTGGGACACCCCTGCAGGGATTGAACTTTCGAAAGTCGTGCCCGCGGTTATGGGCAGATGGGAATTTGTTAACGTCCGGTTGTAGAAAACCTGAAGTTGACCTTAATTAAAATACATCAACCGCGTGTGTAACCGTGATGGTCTCTTTCCGGCGGAGTCCGGGAAGTGAACACGTTGTTGGAGTTATGCTTGACGTAGGTTGTTTTAGGGTCACTTCTTGATCATACTTTTATCGACCGTGCTTTGCCTTCTCTTCTCGCTCTCATTTGCGTATGTTAGCCACCATATATGCTAGTCGCTTGATGCAGCTCCACCTCATACCTTTACCTTACCCATAAGCTTAAATAGTCTTGATCGCGAGGGTGCGAGATTGCTGAGTCCCCGTGACTCACAGATACTTCCAAAACCAGCTTGCAGGTGCCGATGAGTCCGTGCAGATGACGCAACCAAGCTCAGGAGGAGCCCGATGAAGATCTTGTCCTTTGTGTTGGTTTGTTCTACTTGATCAGTAGTGGAGCCCAGTTGAGGTCGATCGGGGACCGTGTCGCATTTGGGGTTCTTCTTTTATTTTGGTTCCGTAGTTGGACCTTGATTGTATCTGATTGATGTAATGCTTTATTCATGTAATTGTGTGAAGTGGCGATTGTAAGCCAACTATGTATCCCTTTCCCTTATGTATTACATGGGTTGTGTGAAGATTACCTTACTTGCGACATTGCTTTCAATGCGGTTATGCCTCTAAGTTGTGCTTTGACACGTGGGAGATATAGCCGCATCGAGGGCATTACAAGTTGGTAATCAGAGCCTTCCCCGACCTTAGGAGCCCCATTGCTTGATCGAACTAGCAGCCGTTGTTGAGTCTAGAAAAATGTTTTGAGTCATTTAGGAATTATATATCGGAGAGTTTAGGAATTCTTTTTACTTCCCAGTCTCCTCATCGCTCTGGTAAGGCATCCTGACGTAGAGTTTTGACTATTCTCTTCTCAAATTTCACTAAAAAAATTTAGGATCACGCGGGTATCTTGGAATCTTTTCGATGGTTTTGTGACGAGAACATTGTCTTGGTACCTCCTGTCAGGGGTTTTGTGGAAGTGTCCCCGGGAGTTGAGCTCCGAGGCGTTGTCGTCATAATTTTATCGTTGCAGTTCTAGAACACCTGAGTTTAGTATGCCGACATCGAAAATCTCTTTTATGAAGTTGATTGGTGAGATAACCTCGACGCCACCCAGTACTGGGGCGGGAGTTCGGGAGTATCGCCATAACTCGTATAACGGATGCTTTTCGAAGGTTGAGGTAGATGATTTCTGAAGGTTTCTTGATTATGTGTTGAAGGATGGATACAGCTAGATGTAGGATTTGCTAGTTTGGGTGAGATATTATGCTTCCCCTGTATCCCCAACACCTGATTGCATAACCGGAAAGGTTCGGGAGTTTTATAAGTGGGAATTCAAGTAGCTCTTAGGATATCTTTCCAACAGATGTATGATATGAAATTGGGGTTCGACGTCTAGTGGTCCGCATATTCACGGTCGGTTTTACAGTGGTCTCGTTGTGTCTTAAAGAGTCCTTGGCTATGCCGACTCGGGGACGCTTCGTATGTCATGTGCACTGCCTTGTACATGATGGTGCTGTACGATCGAGCCCGTGTAGGCCCCACCACGAAAACTTCGGATGAAATCTCTATCATATGTTTGTTCCGGCTTATTCTGCTAGCCAATCCTTTGTTTTTGTTTTGAGTTGTGGTATTCGAGTTGCTTCGAAGTCAAATGTTGATTCCATAACCTTTCTAAGCGGTGTTCTCATATTTCTTTGAGAATACAAATCCTTCTCGTTTATTGAGATTGTCATGTCAATCCTTTTTCACCAGTGTGTTTCTCTTCAAGTGGATCCGATCATTTCTGCATCCGCAAGATCAAGCATCAGGTTCTTCTGAACGGCGTTTATTTCATCCATCCCCAAGTTGCCTTTGTTTTCCCGCCCACCCACCCTTTTTCTTCAAGGAATCCGATGTTTTAATCAAGTATCCTTTATATTCTTGTGAGGTCTCTCCATTCTTTTTCTATCTATATTCTTATCCGGTGATTCTCATGAAGATAGTAACGGAGCTTCTAGTTCATCATTCTTCGTTTCTTTTATCTTCTCCGGTGGTTTCAAGTCAAGCTTTGTTGATCTTACCCTTTCCTCATTTCAATGTTTTCTCTTACCGGTGCACCTTATATTCAGTCATTCCACGCTCGTTATTCTATTGTTCCGGAGTGCTCAAGATATCTCGATGATTCGTGTTTTCCACTCTTTCGAGGATGTTATCTCTTTCAAGTCATTTAATTCAACCGGTGCACTCTCTCTTTTGAAAACGTTCTACGGTGTTTCTTTTGAGTGGGCCCTAACCCACAGGTCTTTTCCCAGGATCTTACCTGACTCTTCTTATTCTCCCGGAGTTAGTCTCAAATTCATTTCAAAGTGTGACGTAAGAATGAATTATCATCAAGCAAATGTCTTTCTCCAAGATCTTTCAAATTCTTTTCATCGTTGGTTCAACTTTTCCATTCTTCTTTATTCCGGAGTATCTCGATAATTCTTGGTGGTGTTTCTCGTCTTCATTCTCAGGTTTTGAAGAACGAAGAAGACTTTTCCTCCATATCTATCCGTTCTCTCTGAGATTCGTGATTCTAGCTTGTTGCCATCCTCTCATAATTATTTGCGATTGTGAGATATTCTTTTCACCCATCCGGAGTAATTCAGAGTATTTTTAGTTTGATTCTCCGGAGCCCATCATCTCATAATTATTCATTCCCAGCTTTCAGTTATCGTTCTCCTAATCTTACCGGTGCATCGATCAATTATCCTCTAATCAGTTCTTGATCTCTTCGTTCTCATGTAACTGAATCCCCTCAAGCTTCTTCGTTCATTTGCTAATTCTTCCCGGTGTTTCTTTATCTTTTCTTCGTTCATTTTCAATTCTTACGGTGGTTCGTGCAAGATTCCTCTACTTTCGTTATCATATCAATTCATTCGTTGTTTCGATTCCACCGGTGTTTCGTTGAAGACCTTCTCAAGTTTACGGTATTTCTCTCTTAATCCTTGATACGAGTATAAGTAGTGTGCCAAATCCATTGTTTATCATCAATTTAATTGATGAAGGACAACCATAATGTAATTCTTATTCTTGTTTCATCCAAATGATTATTTCTTATTCCGGAGGCCCTTCAAACTCTCGGTTTCATTTGTTTTCATCTTCTCTTTTTGCCCGGAGTTCCAACCTCTTTCAATTATATTATCACGGAGTTCTCTGTCTAAATCATTGCGAGGCTTAAATCTTATTCTTTTCATTATTCAATTATTTTGGATCATTCTTTTATTACCGGAGTTCTTCATGAAGGTTCTACATGATGGATTCATCAAGGATTTAATCCCTTCTCGAAGTTTTCATCGAGATTCTTTTCTAAGGAGCTCAAACATTCTCATCTTGCAATCCGGAGTTCAATCTTTCTTCCGTATCATTGGAGATGGTATTATGTCATTCTTAATAATTTGAGTTCATGTTTCATAACTCACATGTTGTTATGAATGAGGTATTTTAAATCCATCAATCTCGTTGTTGGAGCTATCTTGGGCTATATTTCACCTAAAATCGTCCCTGAGGATTGTTGCTATTTATGGTGCTCATATAAGACCCAAGTTCTTCATCTATCCTCTCGGTGAAATAGTTCCTCGTCTCCTTGTTCTTATCAATCCAATCTATTATTCCGTTAGTGGCAGAGTTTCACCTCAAGATCTTGAGATGTTTTTCCCATAAGCCCACAACTAGCTTACTCCTTGCGTGGCTGGATTTCCGACAACTCCGTTCGACCCTTCTCCTAAGGATGCCTTTTCAAACTCTTTTGTGGCAGAAGTTGTCATTTTCTTCTCAATTCTTTCTTTTCGAACGATTTGGCTTCTATTCTTTCTCCTGGAGGCATTGTGATGTTGTTCTTTTCTACCATCATCTCGTTTGTCTAAGATCATGTTCTTTTCATGATTGTCCATTTAACCGGAGTGTCGTGCCCTCTTTTCACGTTCTATCACCATATCAAGTTCTTATTCAATTATTTTCTTTTCAACCGGAGTGCTGCCCGAATTTGGTCTTCCTTCATCCCCTTCCTTAACCGGAGTGTTTTCAATATATATCTTCCCTTCAACCTCAAGGTTTTCGCAATGTTCTTTGTCCCTCTTTTTCTAACGGAGTGTTTTCAACTTCATTCTTCTCCGTTGCTTTCTTTCTTTCATTTTGCGAAACCTTTTCAAGGTTCTGTGGTTTCACTCGTTTGTCAAAGAAGCAACTTAGTTTTACCTCTTCTCTTTCTCTTCCGTTTTCCTACCGCTGCCATTCTAGATCCCGGGACGAGATCCTCTCGTAGTGGTGGAGTGTTGTAACGCCCCGAGACCGATGTGCCAGGTGTCCGTCAGTTATTCGCTGTCGTTGTCAGGTCTTTTGCTTGCGTGTTGCATCTTATCATGTCATCATGTGCATTGCATCATCATGTTTTAAAACTTGCATTCGTCCGGGTTCTCCGAGTCTCTCTGTTGTCCGTTCTGAGCCCAACCACACTTGCACGCGCCCGCGGCATGTCCGAAATAGTATTTTATAAGTGGCCGGAAAATGTTCTCGGAATGGGATGAAAGTTGGCGTGCGGTGTTGTTTTGTTGTTAGTAGACTGCCTGCCAAGTTTCATCGCGTTCGGAGTTCGTTTGATGCCCCAACGGTTAAATATAGCGGCAGTATAGTCAGTCATATCGTCGGACGTTTTCGGTCTCCGGAAGCAGACGCTGGGCCTCCCTCTCTCTTCTCTTGTCTCAGTCCGAGGCCCCCTGCAGCCCACCTACTCCATCCTCGCGACCGGAGCCATCGGATCGCGATTGGAGGGTCCGAAAACCCCCTAAACCCCCCTAACCCTAGAACCTGCCCTATATAAACCTTCTCCCCTTCCATTTTGGGCAGCTACCTACCCCTCCTCCTAAATTTCCGTGCCCCAATCATCTTCCAGCCGCCTCCCACCTCCTCTCCTCGAATTCCGGCACCGGCCAACCCCTCAAGCGCCACTTGGCGCCGCTCAACTGGCCAGCCGCCGCGGTTCAGGCGCTCTCCACCTCTCCCGTGGTGCCACGTCGCCCAACCACCTCCTCCCACCGCCGTGGCCCTGCCAGGCCCATCCGCAGCCCGTCCCGGGCCGAGATGGGCCCGAGCCACCACCGCGCCCCGAGCTGCGAGAGCCCCGTGCCCGAGCTTCCCTGCGTCGCCGCCTCTCTGCCCCTTCACCGCCCGTCCTCGCCACCCTGCACTCGTCGGCCACCGGAGCCTCATCGCCGGCGAGCACTTCGACAGCAGGCCAGTGCCGCCCTCGCCTCCCTCTCTCTCCCTTCCCGTTCTCCTTCCTCTCCTCACCAGCTCTCTCCCTCCCTCTGTTGCCACAGGAAACCGCCGCCGCCTCCATGGACGAGCTCCACCTCGCCGGATCCCGCATCCCCGAGCGCCGTCGACCACTTGTGTCACCGGATCTGGAACACCCATCCTCGGATCCATCCATCCCCGTCGTCCACCGGCTCCCTACGCGTTGCGCCGCCGTCCCCATCACCGGCAGCGCTGCGCCATGCTCCTGCCTCTGCTCGAGCAGAGGAGGACGAGCGCTTCCCTACTGGGCCACCTTCCTCGCGCGCATGTGGGCCAACCACGCCCAAGGCCAGCGTGCCCTGCCAGGCCGCCTCCTCCATAGATCTGGGCCAAGCCCATGGTGAGAACCCCCCCTTCAGATCTCTGTGCGGTTGGGCAAGCCAGATTCGGCCCATGTCACGTTTTTTTTCGTTCTGCGATTTGTCCATTTATCCAGGGAAAACCAGTTTTGCAGTTTAGCCCCTAGAACCATGCATCTAATAACTTCTCATCCATGCATCGGAATTAAACAACTTATATATGAAACTTGTTTAGAATTTTGTCTAGATTCATAATATCCTACTTTCATCTATGTTTGAAATGTTTAAAATGTTGTTTGATTAAATTTGTCCCTATGCCATGTTAAAAATGCTTTAATTCATAACTAAATAACCTTAGCTCCAAATTTAATAATCTTTATATGTAAATGGGGTAGAATTTTGCCTAGTTCAACATGGTGGCATTGCTTTGCATGGTTAACTACTATAAAATATGGTTTAGGGCAGAACAGTACCGAACCTAATATATGCATATGGGGATTACCGGAATCGTTGTTCGTTGCTTCCGGCCTCATTTAAACTTGACTAGATAGGTACTTTTATTTTGCTTCACCCTCTTGCCATGTTTAACAACATTTAATATTGTTGAGTACATAAACGAGATCGAACTAAACAATTGATGTGGTGCTCCGTCAATATGCAACTCGTTGTATATTGAGCTCCACTTAATTTGTAGGGTGGTTTGTTGCTCTTTGCCATGCCATGCCATGTATCATTAAACCGGACATGCATCATACTCGGTTGTGCATCATGCCATGTTGATGTGTTGGTCGTTTACTATGTTGTGTGCTTCTTTTCCGGTGTTTGCTTCTTCGGATTGGTTCCGATAACGTCTCGTTGTGAGGACCCGTTCGTCTACGTTCAGTTTGTCTTCTTCATGGACTCGTTCTTCTTCCTTGCGGGATCTCAGGCAAGATGACCATACCTTCGAAATCACTTCTATCTTTGCTTTCTTAGTTGCTCGCTCTTTTGCTATGCCTATGCTGCGATACCTACCACTTGCTTATCATGCCTCCCATATTGTGAACCAAGCCTCTAACCCACCTTGTCCTAGCAAACCGTTGTTTTGGCTATGTTACCGCTTTGCTCAGCCCCTCTTATAGCGTTGTTAGTTGCAGGTGAAGATTGAAGTTTGTTCCTTGTTGGAACATGGATATGTTGTTCCTTGTTCGGAACATGTTTACTTGTTGGGATATCACAATATATTTTATTTAATTAATGCATCTATATACTTGGTAAAGGGTGGAAGGTTCGGCCTTATGCCTGGTGTTTTGTTCCACTCTTGCCGCCCTAGTTTCCGTCATATCGGTGTTATGTTCCCGGATTTTGCGTTCCTTACGCGGTTGGGTAATAATGGGAACCCCTTGACAGTTCGCCTTGAATAAAACTCTTCCAGCAATGCCCAACATTGGTTTTACCATTCGCCACCTAGCCTTTTCTTTTCCCTTGGGAGTCGCGCTCCTGAGGGTCATCATTATT
Organism: Triticum urartu; assembly: GCF_003073215.2. Classification (NCBI taxonomy): domain Eukaryota; kingdom Viridiplantae; phylum Streptophyta; class Magnoliopsida; order Poales; family Poaceae; genus Triticum; species Triticum urartu. The sequence continues at coordinate 601,803,470 of NC_053028.1, forward strand.
TAACCCCCCCCGGGCTAGTGCTCCTCTGAGTGTTGGTCCAAACTAGAGTCCTGTGCAGCGCCCCCTCGGGGAAACTCGAGGTTTGGTTTTAGTTGTATGGAGAGCTCATCTGAGTGTGCCCTGAGAACGAGATATGTGCAACTCCTATCGGGATTTGTCGGCACATTCGGGCGGTGTTGCTGGTTTAGTTTTACCCTATCGAAATGTCTTGTAGAACCGGGATACCGAGTCTGATCGGAATGTCTCGGGAGGAGGTCTATTCCTTCGTTGACCGTGAGAGCTTGTGATGGGCTAAGTTGGGACACCCCTGCAGGGATTGAACTTTCGAAAGCCGTGCCCGCGGTTATGGGCAGATGGGAATTTGTTAACGTCCAGTTGTAGAATACCTGAAGTTGACCTTAATTAAAATACATCAACCGCGTGTGTAACCGTGATGGTCTCTTTCCGGCGGAGTCCGGGAAGTGAACACGGTGTTGGAGTTATGCTTGGTTTTAGGGTCACTTCTTGATCATACTTTTATCGACCGTGCTTTGCCTTCTCTTCTCGCTCTCATTTGCGTATGTTAGCCACCATATATGCTAGTCGCTTGCTGCAGCTCCACCTCATACCTTTACCTTACCCATAAGCTTAAATAGTCTTGATCACGAGGGTGCGAGATTGCTGAGTCCCCGTGACTCACAGATACTTCCAAAACCAGCTTGCAGGTGCCGATGAGTCCGTGCAGATGACGCAACCAAGCTCAGGAGGAGCCCGATGAAGATCTTGTCCTTTGTGTTGGTTCGTTCTAGTTGATCAGTAGTGGAGCCCAGTTGGGGTCGATCGGGGACCGTGTCGCATTTGGGGTTCTTCTTTTATTTTGGTTCCATAGTTGGACTTTGATTGCATCTGATTGATGTAATGCTTTATTCATGTAATTGTGTGAAGTGGCAATTGTAAGCCAACTATGTATCTCTTTCCCTTATGTATTACATGGGTTGTGTGAAGATTACCTCACTTGCGACTTTTCTTTCAATGCGGTTATGCCTCTAAGTCGTGCTTCGACACGTGGGAGATATAGCCGCATCGAGGGCGTTACAAAGAGGTAGGTCAACGGGGAAGAAGGGGACCCCTTTTATAGTGGGGGCAACAATCCAACCGTTGCCCCACCAACCAGCCCCGCAGAGGGCGGTAGTACCGCTTGGGGGGCGGTACTACCGCTGAGCCAGCGGTACTACCGCTCCAGCTAGCTGTACTGCCGCGCAAAGGAAAGAAGCAGGGACCTGGACCTAGAGCGGTACTACCGCGGTGGTAAGGGCGGTACTACCGCTGCGAAGCGGTACTACTGCCTCTACTGCCGCAACTAGTACCCCAAAACCCGACATGAGAAAAAGAGCCCTCGAGTCGAGGCGGTAGGAGCCAGACAGGCCAGCGGTAGTACATCTGCGGAGTCACCGGCGGTCTACCGCTGCGGAGCGGTATTGCCGCTTGTGACCCCTCAGCGGTACTACCGCTGGGTAGCACGGTACTACCGCTGGGACCCAGACAAGAGAGAGAAGATCTCACCGTCAAAGCTGAAGTTGAGGCGGTAGGGCCAGACAGGCCAGCGGGAGTACAGCTGCGGAGTCACCGGCGGTACTACCGCTGCGGAGCGGTACTGCCGCTTGTGACCCCTTAGCGGTACTACCGCTGGGTAGCACGGTACTACCGCTGGGATCCAGACAAGACACACAAGAGAGAACAGATCTCTCCAATGAAGCGGAAGAGCTCTGAGGGTGAGAAGCGGAAGTGTACGTGTTGATTCCACCCAAGCAATACCACAGCGGACCCCCTCTTGATAGTACGGTGCCCTCTATGCAACTAGTCCACCGAAAGAGAAACGAAAGAGCTACACAGTCTTGAATGACACTCCGAGGGGAAGAAATCGTCTCATGCCAAGGATGAATCTCTGAAATACTCAAAGCACAAGATTAGTCCGCAAACACGTTGTCATCAATCACCAAAACCACATCGAGAGAGATATGCCTCAACAATTATTATTATTGTCTTACAAATATTGTAATGTCGCAAATTTATCAAAAAAATACTAGCACAATTGTTTGTGAAATAACGGTCTATGTGTAAGTCCGAATCAAAATAGAGAAATTTGAATATTATTCATGTAGCTAAGTCATCGTCTATTTTACAAACAGAGAAATTTATAACATTGATCACCATGGGCTTTACCAACCTTGTGTTTATTAGAAAGAGGATTCATGGAACTTTGTAACAAGTTGTAACTCAAAATCTATGCGTTCCTTTGAGTTGGTTTGTGTGAATTTTTCACTTTATACTCCTTTTGATCACGTGAAAGGGTTGTATAAACAGTCCCACGGTGTTTAAAACATATGTACTTTCCCATCAGTTTCTATTACAACCTTCTATAAAATGTAAACAAATTACTATATTTGTGTTCAAAATGATAGTTCTCACAGGACCAGAAAGGTGATGGTCACCTTTTAGTTACTCCAATAGCCAACAAGTACATGGTTGATCCTTTCACCTTTTTAATTTGGAAAATAAGAGTACACAACTGATCATCTCAATTTTAAATATACCATTTTTCTCTTTTACATATATTCTTATTGCAACTTTATGAATAAAATTTCTATAGATCTACTCAGCCTTACCAATTTAGCAACGTATCTACCCTAAGAGAAACTCTAGCACAATCACAAGATGAACCTGATCACTCTAATAACTGTCAATATATCGATTTTGGCCAAAATGACACTTTAGCATAGTTGCCATATACTCCCGGTCGCCATAATTTTTGGAACTCACTCCATATTTGGAGGCTAGGGAGGTCCCGTATGAAGCTCGCTCCATACCCAACCGCCGACGCGGGAGGGAAGTTTCAGCTTCTTCCTCCACGCGTCACGACCGAGTTTTGAACTTGCACAACACACGTACATACACCACCATGCACAGATAATCGCCGGTTAATGGTGTCGATCGCTCCCCCTAATTCCCAAAAAGTGGTCATTAGGATGACCACACGGCTACATCCCTGGCTATAACCTATAAAAGCCCAATGGCGAGGCGTCCCTGTCACCAAAGCCCTAGCCATCACTTCCCCTCCCATCTCTTTCACCGTCCGGCACAATGCCGCCGCACAAGAACACAACCTACTAGCTAAACTTGGCATTGGAGCGGAACATTCCGCCCCAGACATTGCACACTGGCGGTGCTAACTCTCCTCGCGGCACACTAGCTGCAGCAGCCGCCGGATCCTCCTCCAACGGTGGCAGTGGATCTGGCAGCTGTGCGAGATCCAACGCAACCCATGGCAGCCACGGGGATTCCAGCCCCCTCGTCTAGGTGAAGGAGGAGGAGGAGGCCAGCCCCGTTGGTCGAATCGCCCCCCTCGTCCTGGTGAACGAGGTCGACCCTGTCCTGGCCCACCTGGAGCCGAAGCACGAGGACCTGATCCATGTCATGCTTCATCTCTTCTCCCTTGAAGCTCGCAATGAGGAGCGCATCCTCCGTCAGTGGCAGCTCGCGGCTACCTCTAGCGAGCCCAATCCATACGGCTTCTTCGAGGATCTCTCGTCGAAGGAGGAGGAGGACAACTAGACGATGCCGGCCACCAACTACCATAGCGTAGGTAGTACTAGCTTGCAATGTCGCTCGAATAGCGACTATTTTGGAAATGTTAAATGAATTTTGAACTCACTAATTATATGTAACACTATGCATTCTGGCAACTATTACAGTTTCTCTTAGGTTATTTTCTCTCATACATGTGTTTGCTATGTCTAATTTGAGCCTAAGTTGCCCCTACATTATGGAAGGAAATGAAAATAAATAAATATGAGGACCGCATTATGGATCGTGCTCTGCATGGCCGATGGCGATCGCAGATACAACGAACCTGCTAGAGTTACTCTAATTAGGTGGCTTGAATATCCTGGCCTCCATATCCATATGGTGTGCTATCTACATGGCGTCCGCTAGAGTTGCTCTAACTTGACTTGAATATCCTGGATAAGACACGGGCGCTAGCTATAGCTAGTCTAGTCACCGGATAAGAAAGCGAAGGGCGAGAGATGGAAAAAAAGAAGAGAGATTAGGCAGGTCGATCACCACGAGCATGGAGACAGTCCAGTCCAACACATACACACGCAGATACGCTGCCTGCTGACATGCAAAGTGTTGTCAAATATTACTTTGCAACTCGATCCTAAGCAAGCTGCTAGCTAAGTGAGAATTTGCTACACGTAAAATTCTTCTCTAAACACCCAACGCACCTAGCAAGCTTATCTTGACTTTCTGGACGCACCATATTCATGGCAATGGATCCCATTCCCTGTTCTCGTGGATGGAGAAATTAGTAGCATTAGGTACGACGGGGACGGGGACGTTTCAATAGTCTCCATCTTATACTCCTCAGGAAAAATAACTTTTTTTTAGGTGAAGGAAAAATAACTAAGACGAGACATGTTCATGAATTTGGACCGCCATGCCCAACAAGATCGAACCGAAGTCGGACCGAGGAGCGCCAACCCTACCTACGAGAAGAATCTCTATGGCCGCCACTTCATCTCTCATATTGCAAAAAACACCAACCAATTTTCCCAACGGACTAGACAAGTAAATAGCATACAACAACTACTTTACATGTTAGGGTTTAAAAAAATACCGGTTTTTAATTTTTCACTAATAACTACCAAGTCCGGGGTTGGCTGTTTCAAAAAACCCTAATCACAGAGTGCTTTAAAACTGATCATGATTATGACAGTTGGGACCCGCACATAAGAGAAATGTTTGTTTGACCGTTTGTTTGACTGATACCTTACATGTAGGGCCCACATGTCAGTATCTCTGTATGTTTTTTTAAAAGCAATTGGGTCCCTATAACTTTTTTCAAAAAAGCAATCCAGTCCCTGACTGTTTTATGGAAAAAGCAATCGGGCCCTTGCTCCTTAGTGTGCGCCCTTCCGTGCTCAATATCGAGAGGAGCGCGCTCGCCGGCCAGCCGCCGTCGTGACGTCCAGAAGCCATGGCGCCGCTGCGGAGATCCCTCTCATCGCCCGTCCAATGTGTGCCGCCGCGGAGCTCCCTTCCAGCGTGCGTGGCGGCCGCGGCCTCCTCCTGCCGGCGAGCTGCGCCTACAGCCATCGTGAGCTCCACCGCCGCATGGCCTCTCTCTCTCCCACTTTCCTGGGCGCGGCGACCTGAGCCCCTCGCTATGGAGCTCGGTCGGCGGCGGCCCGTGATCCTGGCCATGGAGCAAGGATGGCGGCAGCCCATGCCCCTAGACACAGCGGGCCGAGTCCCTGCCCCCTGGCCATGGCGTGCGGTTGGTGGCGGCCCGTGCTCCTGGGTGGCGACTGGTCCTTCGCGTGGTGCTCCTTCCCCCAGTCGGCCCTGGCTTGGCATGCAGTGGGTGGTGGAGCTTGGGCCTTGGCCATGAGGAGAAGGAAGAGACCAAAAGATAAGAGGAAGAAGAGGGAACTTACATGTGGGTCCCGCATGTAAGTTAACGGTCAAACAAACAGATTGTTTAGGAGTGGGCCCGACCTGTCATAAAACGGGTTAAATCGCTAGCAACGAGTGATTGTGGTTTTTTAAAACAGCCAACCCCTGATTTGGTAGTTACCAGCGAAAAATTAAAAACCGATAGTTTTTTGAAATCCTAGCCTGTAAAGTAGTAGTTTTATGCTATTTACTCGAACTAGACTCGGGGCAGCAAGGGGAACTGATACTCCAAAAGGCAATTCCAACATGACGTTTAACATGCAACCCAAACACCATGGTGGATGGCGTTATCAAAAAGGGTCAGATGAGGATTTTTTTAAAGGGGTTCAAATCATGCTAAACTTTGGCAAAAGAGTCAAAAGAGTGATTTTGGCCTCCCATGCTAAGGGTCATTGGCACTGGCCCCAAACGCGTGGGAGAGGGCCGGGACGGCTATACTAGGCGAGATCACTAATTAAGAAGTACTCGTTGCAAAGAACACTTCACTTTCCCAGGTCGCGACAAGTGGCGCACATGCAGCGCGCCACTTGTCGCAACCTGGAGGTTTTCCCTTTTTTCGTAGATCCGTTTATTCAAAACGTTTTATCTCTTAAACCGTGTGTCCAAATCTCGAACCGTTTTCACCATTGGATTCCTCGCGTCGAGATCTTTAAAACTAGATCCCATGTTGATAGGTTTTGACGAACTTTTTTTTCACGAAAAAAACCGGACGAAAAAAACCGGGCGGAAAAACCGAACCGGGAGCATGGTTTTTTTCCCTTTCCGAAAGAGGCACGCCCGTGCCTCTCGCGAAATCACAACCGTGCCTCTCGTGGAAGCAAAACCGTGACTCTCGTGGAAGGAAAAAAAACAGAAAACGCGTTTTTTTTCCTTTCTCGAGAGGCACGATCGTGACTCTCGCGAAAGCACAACCATGCCTCTCGCGGAAGCAAAACCGTGACTCTCGTGAAAGAAAAAAAACAAAAAACGCGTATTTTTTCCCTTTCCGAGAGGCACGGCCGTGACTTTCGCGTAAGCACAACCATGCCTCTCGCGGAAGCAAAACCGTAACTCTCACGAAAGAAAAAAAACAGAAAACGCGTTTTGTCTTTCCCTTTCCGAGAGGCACGGCCGTGACTCTCGCAAAAGCACAACCGTGCCTCTTACGGAAGAAAAACCGTGACTCTCGCAAAAGAAAAAAAATAGAAAACACGTTTTTTTTTCGTTTCCGAAAGGCACGGCCGTGACTCGATAAAGCACAACCATGCCTCTCGCGGAAGAAAAACCATGACTTTTGCGAAAGGAAAAAAAACGCGTTCTTCCGCGCAAAAAATAATTCGAAATTTTTTTTGATCGAAAAGCTAAGAAAGACCGGGGGAAACCAAAACATAAAAAAACCGGGAAAAATCGTTTAAAAAGCTGAAAACGCGTGTGGAAAAATAAAAAAACAAAATCCGAAGGGAGCGTCCAGAGCGCGACACGTGGCGAATGGCTGAGAGCGCGACAAGTGACGCTGATCGTTGCGAGGCTCCCGAAGAAGCGTTCGTTAACTAGTTGCTCTCTATACTAGGGGCCTTCAAATCTGGATTTGAACAAAACGTTGCCACATGTCGCCTCCTTGCTGCCCAACATGGCAGACACATGGCCCATCGGGAGCTGCCTGCCCTCTGCCATCCGGGGCCGCTACCCCCACCTCTGAAATCCTAAGAGAGAGAGAGAGAGAGAGAGAGAGGGGGGGGGGAGGAGGGGCTCACCTTCATGGTCATCCACACGGGATTTCCCGGATACCTTCTCTGGCAGTGACGAGGGAGAGTGATGGTGGCAGCTAGGATTTTCGTCGCCCTTGAAGGAGGGCAAGACGAGAGCCCTTCCAAATGCACTTTAGGTGATTCAGAATCAACACTATGTGACCTGACCGCTGCTCTCGTCTTCACCATCTAGAAGCTAAAAAGAAAATAGCCCATAGATCCATCATCCATGTGCATTTTGTACGTACAAAAGGTATGGATTCGCTGATCGTCTAGCTGGTGCAGACTAATGCTGTCAAATCTTTCTACTCGGTCGGCAAATGTGGCATCCATACGCAGTTGTACTTGTATGCATTGCTTGCTTCTTCAGCATGCACACAAACCTTTATATTTCATTCACAGCTCACCAACCGATCGAGCAGAATCCACAGTACCACTTTGGAGTGTTGCATGCTAATTCTCCACCCACAAATCTATATATACCCTGCCAAGATTAAGCTGTATTCTTCTCCACTTTTTTAGGTTGCAAAGCACACGCTTACACATAGGCTTACACACACACACACACACCCCACTAACATCACATCCACGTACACGCATGACACAGCTACCATTCGAGTCCGCGTAACTTAGCGGTGACGCTACGACAGCCGACGTGCCGGCGGAGACGGTGCGCCGGCCGGCACTCAGGCGTGTGCGTCGATTCACCGCCGGCCATGGTCTACGAGAAAGTAGGGCAAAGATGTGAGAGATTCGATGCTCTCCTTCTCCCTGGTCCGTGCCGTGCGTGCATGCGCCATGCATGCATGCATTTCGAGGATCGAGTAGAAAGTTATAGTCGAGTTAATTGTCGGTTGGCGTGTGCGTGTGCATGAAAGGAAAACGACGATCCAATAATCAAGTGGTTAATCTCCACCCGACGGCGAATCTCATTCTCATTGTTAAGATTCCTGGCCGGGTAGGCAGTTGATAGATCGATCATTCATTCCTCGTACGGTGTGCTGTGGATCTCCAGTGAACGTGAACCGACCGATCTCAACCGTCTCCTCGCGGGGTCAGTCTGTCCTTGTCCGCTCGTGCTTGTGTCGACAATGCTGATCGTTCTTTTCTCAAAATAAAAAAGAACAAACAATGCCGACGGCTCGAGCATGCATGCAGCTGGCACACAAACGGACTACGGGATGGGCTCATGCACATGCATCAGCTAATTCCTGTTGGTGCACATATCCAGATAGCTAACCGTTTCTATTTCGTCGTGGACTCGTGGCCGTCATGCAAATCAGCTAATTCCTGCGCGTGCATACATCCAGCTGGCTAGCCGTTCTTTCTTGGTGGAGTTTCTTGGTGACACGTACGTACGTCGTTGCCTCATGCATGCACGGAAGTCATGTGCAGAATCTTGACGCTCGATGGGTGCACCGGCACCGTCCGCGGATTCCCTTTCTCGAAGCTTTAAATATATACCTTTTCAAAAGAAAAAAGCTTTGAATATACTCTTCGAGATCCGGGGAGAGCGACGGGTGCACACACGGATGCAATTTTTTGTTCTTAAAGAACTGAGTAAAATGCACAGGAACAGCCACAAATCGTGTAATCAAATGCGAAAAACAACATAGAACACCATTGTGATGGCTCTATGCATTTTACTCTCTTGAATTGCTTTCCGTTGTGTATATCTTTTTAGGAACACACAGCTCGAAGACATGTGCACCCAGATGGTCAGTTGAAGCTAGCAATAGCCAGCAAGCTGATTGACCGACCGACCACCTGCATCTGTTCTGCTACGATTTTGACCACACGGGGTACTACAGAATCTAAAGAAGAATAACGTACAGTGAAAGACACGCGCACATGCATGCTTGCACAGCCTAGCTAGCTAGCATAAAAGGTGATTGAACTCATGCATCCATGTGCATGCAACCCTTGTGAGTTTGTTCTAGATATTTCGATATTCACAGGACATTACGTAGATGCATGGCTGTTGGCCGGCCGTTTGGTCTTGCGTGGGCGCGACTACTTGAAGTGCCCATATGTGTGATGAACTTTCATTAATTGTGCATGCTCACTGCCTTGTCTTGTTCGGTTGCTGGCTTGCTGGATACATGTCCTTTTTTTGCGAGCGTTGCTGGAAACATGTCCATTCTTTGTTGCGTTTTTATTTGCTGAAATAGCAAGGAGCACATTACACATATGTGGATGAATATTACTATGAACAAAGACTTGTTCATACTATAATGATGGATTTCATGTCATTTCATATCTGTCGTGCTGGCCCAAATTATTCATTTGGCTATCAAACTGAAGAGTGTCTTGTCCCTAGTGTTCTTTTTCCAAAAACTAAGTGATATATACCCCATGTTGCTGCCAGAATAAAGTTGCAATATATATTCACTTAGATTTGATTGTATTTAACATGAATATTTGAAATAATAATATGTGAGCTAGAACTAAAATACATATTGTATATTGTATTTGATTATTGATTATTGAAAATATTTACTAAATATAGGTAGCATAATATGATGTAAAAAATATTTCTGACATGTGTTCTGTTGGGACTTTCATGAGATGGGCATATGTGGTAAGGAGGGATGTGTGCATCTTGTCTTGAGATAAATATAGGCAGTGGGGATCGACTAATAATGTAAAAAAACATGCACGTTGGGATGAGCCTTCGATGAGGTGACATGTGTGTCTGTTAAGATAAATAGAAGTAGTGGCAATCTCTAATATATTGTCATCTTGAAGGATAGATAGAAGTGGTGGATATCAACTATTTTGGTATATATGATTTGTTCGATATCGTGACTATGTTGTAGGTCCACCAGGGAGGTGGCGATTTTATGTAATTTACTCTCCCAAAAGCAAACTCTTTTACAGAGCGACACATCGGTCCATGTGCAGGAAATCATTTTTTGTTACATTAATTAAATAATTTCTTGTGAATATATGCAAATCAACTCACAAACAAGATAATTAAAAACTTTAACTATGTTTCAAAGAAGATAAAATCATTTGATTATTTACATTAATTAAATAATTTCTTTTGAATAAATGATATTCAACTGACAAACAAGATAATTAAAACTTTAACTATGTTTCAAAGAAGATAAAACCATTGGATTATATCTAATTACTGTGCTAGCAAATGAGAAATAAAAAGATATTTATCTCAATAGACGTTGTCTTCCCCTGAACCAACATCGTGGAAAATCCAAGAATAAATCAAGGAAAATTGAAACATCCACGCCAAAACTAAGACTTGAATCCGAGTGGATTTATTCTATCACAAGGAACCTGGCCATCTAAGCTATGATTGGTTCGCACGAAAAGTTGTATATACAAGACACTTCACATGCACTCTTCTCACACGAGGAAGAACAAGCATATGAGAATTAGCAAAAACATTTGCATGTTTAATAAGAAGGTAATATATTTGTTGACGATATATGTAAAATCGAAACCAAGCTCGATCAGCCTTTGAGCGCCTGAGACAAAGACAGTGGCAGCGGAGAAGGAGCACGCGTACAAATTATATTGTCAATCTGTGTTAAGTGGTGTGAACATATATTAAGGATCCAGAACGACTTAGCAAGTAAAGCTACACACATATATAACAACTTTCTGAAACCCATTGGGAAGAAAGCACCTTCCCACCGACTTCGTTTCTTTTGCACACCATCAACCTTTCTTATGCAAGTTCGTCGATGTAAGGGTTTTACATATTTTCTACAAAGCTATAACCTTTTTGTGAGAAAGTGACCACAAGCATTACTTTCCTTGTTTGAATTTTCGATCTGGCCGGTGTGATGAATGACACTTGATCACCACAAGACATAATAAACCGATCGATCGAAGGAAGAATTAACGGAAGAGTTTTTAGAGCTGGCTGGCTGGTACCCATGCACGCATGCATAGGTAGAGAGAGGTAGAACCCAATCCAACGCGCTGCCGCATGCAGATTTTGACAAAGATGACTTTTCTTTTAAAAACTAGAACAATGCCCGTGCGTTGAAACGGAATATAAATCTGCTAGTACGCCGGCTTGTGATTTATCTGTTTATAATAATGTGATTGTGTAAATAAATGATCATAATTCTGTCCATGAATTACTTATATTTTGATCTGAAATTTGATTAGTAAATTAGAATGAAACTGGTTCAGAAGGAAAGTAAATTAAGTTGATTTATTATTATACAAGGAAGGTTGGACGAACGGGTGATTGGAAGAAAGGTCAAATGGGAACCTTACATTCTTTTTAAGTAGTAGAGATAGAGATAACAAAGATTAGCTTTTTTGGGAAAAAGGAGGATATATTACCCCCGGCCTAACAAAGATTAGCTGAGGTGAGAATTTACTACACACGTAAAATGCTGCTATAACGTCAAAGTAGCGTGAAAAGGAACGTCCAGGGCGGACGTGACTAAAAAGTTCAGAAAGTTGGCGTCACTCTTGTCTTGTATCCCACCATTAAAGTACATTTGCACGAAAATAGTGCACAAATACAAAACAAAAGGGTACTACTACTATGCAAAACAGGTTGAAAGCTAAACTAAAAAAAATGAAAGTAAAGAATGACTAAGACTTGGCAAATGCGTGATCCCTTTTAGCAATCCCCTTGCTTATATTCTTAGGCAGTTTGAATCAAGGATAGAGACAGCAGTAGCTAGCAAAATGTTACATGCACACATGTCTGCCGCAAGGGCAAGAACCTAACCGGAATTAGATACATGTGTCATCTCAAAAGATAGAGGTTTATTGATCGCTGATGCGATATAGTACGTACCGTGTCTAGCTGGTGCACACGATCGATGCATGTTGTCTAATCTTATTTGTACGCGCCAAACGTACGTGGCAGTTTGTATTGCTTGCTTCCTCAGCATGCACTGCATGCTGATGCCTGTTTCATCTCCAAAACAAAATGAAAAGGAAAAACTATGTGGGGAGAGCCGCTGTTGACTCTTGAGTGCTGCACAAAGCTTAACGGCCAAAAGAGGACGTAATGGATTTTGCAAACCAGTCCGTGTGCATTTTCTTGTCTTCGAAGATCGCCCACTCTAAGAAAGTAAGAAGCCGTAGAATATTTAAAAGTTGAAGGTTGTTTACCATGCGTGATGCAACCTGTACACTTGGAAAATATGGTCAGGAGCGTTCTGCGCGCGCGCGCACACACACAAAAGCTAGTATGACATTCAAAGTAAGCACAAATTTTTTTGGTGGACGGTCACGGATTTTACAAGAAAATAGATTATTATGGCCTAATTGATATCCTTAAAAGTAATTTAAACATGCTCAAGTTTTTGTACAGAGGATTACAACATCGCAAAAAAAAAAATCATAGAAGTTTCCAACTTTTCGTGAACAAAGAGCATAGAAGTTATAGCTTAAAGAACCCCAGCGCCTTTTTCAAAGAGCAAAGGCACCTAGTTATATTGCAATCATGTAGGGGTCTTTGTGTGTGAAAATGACTCACATCCATTATAAAAGTTCATTAGAAATACAAAGCCCTAAATATAATAAAAATTACATTGAGGTCACTGGACCGCTAAACGCCCGCTGCCGCCATAAGAACTAGCCATAGACGCACCGCTATAGCCGCCCCCATACTGGAGCCAGACTGATCTTATCGATAACAGCCAAAAAGTCCTTGTGCATGTGCCCTAAGAACCAGCACCCCGAAGCCTCAGTCATTACCATTGAACCCTTTTAATTGATTTGAAGAACCTGGTACCAAATCTCATCCCGTTGATGAGTGATATTTTTACACTCATTTCACCTTTGTTTAAACTGAGATATTTCATTTAAAAAGGGATGTTTGCTTCGATATTGCTAGTAATGACTAATGAATGCAAAAGATTTCATAAATCTTCTCTTTGATGTGTTTCCACATGAAATGGGCTAAAAAATGGAAGATATCACGTGTGGGAATGGAGTGGAAGGAAAATGGAGAAAGAAACAATCAACAGGAAGCGTCTGCGTGAAGACAGAGCAAAAGACGACGTTCCATAAGGGCGCCCGTTTGGCATGGATTTCGGGGCAGATCATCCACACGTACAACTTGTATGTAAGGGACCCCATCGAAATGTCAACAGAATGACGAGCACGGAAGCCAGAACCTCTTCATCATCATCTTCATCCACAAACTCGAGCCGCCGCCATTTTCATCTCCATAGCCATCTCCATCACCATAGTGCTCTTGCATCTAGTTCATACTTGTAATCGTGTATCACACAAGGCATCCATTGTAAGACATATTGCCATCAATCAACCTCAAGATGTGTTAAAGGAGAACGAATTAAACCGGCACCAAGTACAACCTTTGCCATTCAGGCAATCTCTTTGAATCACGCTATCTGAGGGCCGGAACATACTGCTACTGAACGTTGGAAGAGACCAGCACCAGAAACATATAAACTGAACACATATGCATATTTCTTCGAGGATGGCAGTGGTATGGCAGGAGCGATTCTTCGTAATTCCAGGGGAGAAGCTGTAGCCGGGGTTTTAGAACTAATCAACAATGCAATTAGTCTGCAAACGGCCGAAGCAATTGCACACCTAGGAGTGGACTAAAACAGGTGGACAGACTGGGCTGTCATAATGTACACGTAGAGTCTAATTGCCTTGAATTAGTAAAAGCATGCAATGCAGATACTGAAATCTGGAGCCCTCACTCAGCGATACTAGCTGATTGTTTTCTGTTAGCGCATAACATCCTGAGGATTAACTTGAAACACGTTCCAAGAGAAGCAAATGGCGTAGCCCATTTTCTTGCTAGTCATACGATTAGCTGGGCTTGAGGTTAAGCATTTGTGGGAAAACAAGATGGCCAAATTTGCCTCCCGCTTTCTGTCTAGTTCCCAACTTTGTGCAAAGTGCAGTAAGTTTAACAACTTTGTGCAATACTTTTTTTTTTGAACAGCCATCAAGGCATTTTATTACTGAATAGGCGATACAACTTCTGGTTGCACGTGGGCAAGCAGGAAGGCAGGGATTACATCAAACAAGGAGTTCACAGACTCCAAAGTCAGTGCTTCCTTTGCACAACGGTGAGCTGCAAAATTGACAGTTCTATGAACAATACAGGCTAGAGCTAGCCTTGAGATGTTGGATGGTCTCGTTTTTACTTTTTTTTTTTTTACTTTCAGCAGCAGTAGTTGTATTAGAGTTCTGATGAGGGGCAGTAAAAAAAAGAGCCTTGAGATGCCAACTACAGTATGTACGCAAAGCATGCACACTTACGCTACTCTTCTCATCTAATTGGATGCCAGAATACCAGACGCCGAAGAAATCTAGGAATTTTAAACGAAGTGTGAACACTACTAGTAGGATCTAAAAAGAAAAAAAGGCCTTGAGATGCCAGCTACACTATGTACGCAAAGCATGCACACTTACCCGACACTCTCATCTAATTGGATGCCAGAATACCAGATGCGGGACCTATCAGCATATGATGATATCACTGCGATTCCCTTTTTCCATGTATACTCCACTAGCTACCTCTATCTATCCTGCCTTCACATCGATCGTCGTTTCCCTTTAACCTCTTGTCCTCTTTGCTAGCCAGAGGCCCAGAGCACGCGTGCAGCTAGCTCTGATTCCGTGTCGTTGCCGCGTGCCGTCGACTGATCTCCGTTGGGAGCCTCCGGTACGGTTTACCATGTATACTACGCGGGCTCATCACCGACGTGCTTCGTTTCGCCGTTCATTGCGTGGAATCTCGCTTGGAGTATGGCTGTGAACATCTCGATCCCAGTATCGCAAAATGTATGTTGCCGTGGTACGTCTTTGCAGCCGCAAGCTTCGATTGTGACCGTCACTAATAATATGCCTTTTTGTTTAGAGACACTGGTAATGTGGCTTGAACGCGTAACTCCAGAACTGCAGAGGTTCAACCTTCCTTTCCGGAAAAGCAATGCATAACTCCAGTACTGATGGTGGTGGAGATCGAATAGAGATCTGAAAGCGGTAACTTAGCCTAGGTTACTCACATCAAACTATCATAGACATTTCGAAGAACTTTCAGCGTCCTACAATTCGTTCTTTCAACTTATTTTGTGAAGAGTACTAAAATACGTACACTTGATATAGGGCTAGTGGACACATGGATTCACACACGCGTGTAAGTCATCACTCACAAACATGAACTTTACTACACTAGGCCCATGGAGCTAGCCAAAAGATTGATGAACCACCAGAGATCTGCCAAACTCTTTTTCTTTTTTGACATTGACCTGCCACACTCTTACCATAGAAGGAATTACCTTCTTGGCAAGAAAGAGAATGACTACCACCTATATATCTAGGATATGTTTTAGTAGTAAGACATAGGCAACCAAGCTAGCTAGTGTATATCTGACAAGGATAATGAATCATCCTCTTGTCATTTCCCGGTTATCCAATCTATATTAGATTCTCAACTACGTTATCTCAACGTGATATTACCTTTAACAACTTTGAGGTTTCATAGCTTTGTTTTTTATTTGATCTCCTAAAGTAGTGTAGATTGAGCCTATGACAGCAACTTCAACCAATGTATTCTTTCCTTTCCAAAGAGGAAACAATAAAGCAGGGACAACTACCCAGTAATATGATCCTGTCGGTTAGCATTAGCGTTTGAGGCAGACGTAAAGCAATACTATTTAACTAACAATTCCAGTACACACATAATTGTTGTCAGTGGAGAAGCTATCAGACTACTTTTGATATTGCAACATTACTGTAAAGATTCTAGTCTGTTTAATTGATATGTTCTTCTTGCCTTGAAGTCGTCGCAGAACCACAAATTCTTGACATACCTCCCGTAAAACTACACTTCTAGCAAACTATATTACATGATTTGTGTGTGCCATGAAGAGCGGCTAAGCCCTGAGCTCTTTCACCCCATGACTGTCATCGTCCTCTAGCAAACTACATATAGTTTGTTTCTTAATGGGAGCGTAATTTCTTTTATATGCATGTGAAACAACACATATGTTGTGACTATTTGATTAAAGTATGTGTGACCCCGAAAAATTCCCTCTTATCAAAGTATGCTCGACACATATGCGTGAAAAACCCAGTAACATCTTTGGTATTAATAATAAAGTATCAAATCATCTGATATTACGTCTGTAAGGCCTAAAGGTGGTTCCATGAGTATTGGATATTCAAGATGATGGTCTTGATGCTAGGACCTAATTAATCCATTACCTAAAAATCAGGTCATCAAGTAGATAAATATTATGTGTCTGCAATGTTGGAATTATGTGTCCTACAACTATATTCAAATTACTTGGAATTATTGATATCCGGAATACCTCATTGTGAAATTATAAATGTATTTATGCATGGAATTACTTTACATGATTATCATGGAATTATCACTTGTTGGAATACTTAAGCTATATGCTTAAGGAAGCTGGTCGATTATCAGTGGAACATAATATGCTATATATATTGGAAAGACTACCTGGGTACACTGATAATTGGAAGGAGCTAGATCGTATAGTTAGATTGCAGCCCTAATATTGATCTACATAATTAAAGGAATTTACACTCTATTATGGTGCGTTGCTCACAAGCGCGTGCTCCGGGGACACAACGGGTAGAATCCGTTAACAGACAAATTTGATCGTGGTTGGTAATTTGATCTGGACTCTATCCGGAAAACTAGTTGGAAAGACTAGGAATCTTATCTGTTAAGAGGTGGACTCTTTGGAAAGGCAGTATAAGAAGGTCCCTACCCCCTAGCTTCATATATGCGAATTGTGAGCGGCACCACAGATAAGCGTAAAGGAATTAAGGGATAGACCGCAAACCCTAAATTTCTAACATTGATATCGAGGCTAGATTCCATCGCTGCTGCTGATCGGCTGCTATTCTGCGCTGGGCGCCAGTCAGGGAAAAGTTTCTCCGCTGCAAACTCTGCAACCACGTATCCGCCTGCCGCCCGCTTGTCCGCACTCGTCGCGCGCTCACCTTCCCGCTGCATCGGCAACGCACAGTGTTGCGTTGTGTTGCATCCCGTGCAATCACGCACGAAATCGGTCAAGGCTTCATCCGATCTGGAAAAGTATTGCATGTAATCCTTTGGTGGGGCAGATGGATCAAGGAGGCACAACAAGGAAGTAAATCACGGAAGTAATACATCCACGTGAAGTATGTGTGCCGTGCTGCGTAAGCCCGGCAGTATAGATCACCGGAGGTTTTACGGAATACGCTCCAATCAAGCAATCTGCTAATTCGAGTCGCGGAATCAACTATAAATTCTTGCGCAAGAATCGAGGAATACTAGGACTGATCTCTCGTGAAGACTCGTGAAGCAAATTCTTGCGCGCATTGATTGAGTCCACTAGTTTCTTTTCTCACCGCTCTCAAATTTCACGGCTGATGGCAACAAGGAACATTAACTGGTACACGTACGTGTGCTTCTACATGAGGAAGTCCACGTCAATATTACTCATCTATGGATCAGATTGTCACGAGGAAGGCTAATAATTTCTTGGCTGTCTTATACTTGTGTGAACCATGATCTGGGTAGGACATCACAAGGAATTAACCTTTCGTTTTTTGAGTTATTTATAATCCATAATTTTAATACCACGGTTTGGAAGATGGAATATCAAGATTGTATTTTCTGTGGAGAATATTGATCACTGTATTGACTAACCAAACCAGAAAAGATCAAACTTAAATGCCACTATTGAGGAAAGGATATATATAATATGACAATGAATATGGATAGCAACTGGTTTGGAATTTTTTTTCTATTGTTCTTTGCCTGCTGAATATGAGAGTACGGATTGTATGGAAAATTATTTGCAATCTGGAACACGTTCTTGGTGGAACATGTGCGACAAGCTGTTTTTATTTTGGGATGTGCAAGCCATTGTTGTCCTAAACTCTACGCCCAAATTGTTTGGAATAATCGTATATACACTTGTCACCATGAGTGGTCATTCAATCTATGCAATATGGGATACTATTTGTTCTATGGAGGAAGACAGAAAACTCTTCGAGGGAATGATCTCGTCAATTATGGTTGACTACACCTTGAAGAGGAAGATACAATATTCCAAATAGAATTGGGTAAGAGGAAGTGTCTATTATGGAACATCACTTATATATGGAGGAAGGTAGAAACCACTCCGTGGAAAGGAAATTTGCTCTTCATCTGTCGGTATGTTTAATGATAATATTTGCACTATATTTATTTATTTGGGGCTACTTTTTCAAGTAGTTGGATTGTGGCCATGTCTTATTGCTGGATTACAATAGAAATTTTATTGACGTACAAACAATTTCAATGGAAATTATAATATTCATGTGCTTTTTCATTGCTGCTCAATCTGCTACACTTTGAAATTGGAAATTTTGCCATGAAACTCCCTTGTGGAGGAAAACTATTATTGTTATAGAACACTCTGTGCAACTTCAGTGAGAAGGTATTTGATTTATTGTTCTATTTTGGAATATATTGACTATGTCATACTATTTGGAAAAGGAAGAGTGAAAATATTACCAATGGTAAATTAGTGCATTATGGAATTTTGTACACTTATTTGTTGATAATCCAATGAATGTTGGCAACCCAAACTGTTTATTTGGGGAAGATAACTCCACATGGAGGAATACCTACAATGGGAATACAAGCTTGGAATCTCAATATTTATGCCATGTACGACTTGGACACATATCTTGGAATATGATTAAGTGGTTCATTAATTCTGGAATTCTAAATTTTTAGTGGGAGGACTATCGTACTGATGAAGCATATATAATGGTTATTTCTGGTTTACACGCCTTCTCTTAAGTTGGAAGGAGATAAAAAGTTTCACATCATTTTTTTTCTCTGATATACTTATGGTATTTTCTTTGCACTCCCACTAGAGGCCAGGCTATTTATTTTATCTCAGCATTGATGATTGCACTTGATATGTTATGTTTATACTATTTGAAAATACAAGTCGGAATATTTTATTGTGCTGGTCACATGTTATACTGAAGTGGAAAATCAGTTGATTAAATAATATCATAGTTTTAACAACTGATTGGTGGGGGAAGTACACTTCAGGAATATATCGTTTGTATGTAAAGAGCATGGAACTATTCACCATTGTAATATACTATACACTCCACAATTGAATGGAGGAATTGAGTGTCTTGTATACTCCCTTTGTTTCTTTGGGAAGAAGCATTGCATACTGTCATTTGTTGATATCATTCTACATCTAGTACAGTCACTTGACTGGAAGGAAATCTTCTATTTTGGCATGAAATTCTCAATTATTACAAAACACACACCAGGAATTTTTCATGGTTATTCTACTGGATCAAATGGTGTTTCCTTAGTTATCTGGACAAAAGAATACTGGTGGAAAATAGGAACACAATCATTTTTATGATCAAGGGTGGAACTACTGACAATCATACTGAAATATAATCTTGACCCAAGGAAACTACAAGTGACACTCCCAACATGACATGCCTAGGATAAGTGGGAGGAATTAGCTTGGAATATCATGTCTGGATAATTGTTATGTGTTGTTGGGGGATGTTACTCTAAATTTTAGAGGAATCACTAAATTCTCTTAAAGTTTTTTTTAATGTCAACTATGGGTGGAATAATTGAGGGAAGGAATAAACTCAAACGAGGAAGAGCATAGTTTGGGAACTTAATATCATACCAAATAACCGCAAGCCTATTGTCTAGAGGTGATTTTTTTGTAAGGACAAGTGGCTCACTGAATATTATAATGTCACTATTGTTATTCAATTATTCACATAGATGGAAATATACTTTGTGGAAACTCTCTCTCCTGGAATTTTGGGAAAGAGGAACTAAATACATGGTTTGCTAATTGAGTATATTAATGTATGGTCTTATAACAAGCTTCACATCAATGGAATAGCAGGTCATATGGTTTTCTAAATGAAGCAAGGTGGTCATCTACAAATGTAAGTGCAAAGTACTTTGCATTATTATTGTATACGTTAACATTGTTTTGTTGTTTGCAATGATAAAGTCACATTGATGGAAGTGAAAGCTTGGTCATCTTTTAACTTTCATATGAAAGGAACATTTGAAAGATCCTATGTTTTACGAGTGGAAATACATAGACAGTTTTTTGAAGTGTTTCTCTATGGAAAATTGCAAATCTGTTAAAATACCTTTGATAAAGGGAATCATACTCAGTGAAGAATTATATTTGAACTTCTAAGGAAAAATGGAATAATAGATGATACTGGAATTCGTATGTATCTTCATTATATTATCATACCTTAGCTTTCAGAATTTATGCTGCATTCAAGTAGTGGAAGGAATGGCGAGCAGCTAACGGAATCTCACACATCATATAAGATTGTGGAAAATGCATCGCAACCTGTCACTTGTTCCGGAATTTACATTAAAGGTAAACACATTGAGGAAGGTATTACTATATCTGCGAGATGAGAAATAAGTCCAGGTATGCATATTTAATTATTATTTTCAGTACTAATATGATACAGGTTCACTGACTGAAGTCAGGAATTTCTTTCAAAACATGGTTACTGATGGAACTTCATTTACTGATTGGAATGATATTTATGTGGTTTTCAAAACTTTATTCAACATGGTTGTCATATATTTTGACTCAATGTGGAATTATTCAAATTATTGATATATGTGACTGGAAATAATTGGTGCAAAATTTCACCTGAGGAAACAAATTACTCAAGGTGCCTATAAAGGTGGAATTACACTCGAGGAAATAATACTCGAGGCGCCGAGGACAACTATGCTGGAATTATTAGGCGGAAACTGAAGGTCTCTAGAGATCTTAAGTGTCACAACAAGCAAACATATTGAGGGAAGGTATATTTCTTTGGATTTTCTACCTAGTATTAATATGGTTGCTAGTCCCCTGACTAAGCTTCTTACTGAGGAGGTATTTGGTAAGCATGTTAATACTATGGGCTTACGGGTATTTGAATGGTCGTTTTGGACAAGTGGGAGATGTTGGAATTATGTGTCCTACAACTATATTCAAATTGCTTGGAATTATTGATATCCGGAATACCTTATTGTGAAATTATAAATGTATTTATGCATGGAATTACTTTACATGATTATCATGGAATTATCACTTGTTGGAATACTTAAGCTATATGCTTAAGGAAGCTGGTCGATTATCAGTGGAACACAATATGCTATATATATTGGAAAGACTACCTGGGTACACTGATAATTGGAAAGAGCTAGATCGTATAGTTAGATTGCAGCCCTAATGTTGATCTACATAATTAGAGGAATTTACACTCTATTATGGTGTGTTGCTCACAAGCGCGTGCTCCGGGGACACAACGGGTAGAATCCGTTAACAGACAAATTTGATCGTGGTTGGTAATTTGATCTGGACTCTATCCGGAAAACTAGTTGGAAAGACTAGGAATCTTATCTGTTAAGAGGTGGACTCTTTGGAAAGGCAGTATAAGAAGGTCCCTACCCCCTAGCCTCATATATGCGAATTGTGAGCGGCACCACGGATAAGCGCAGAGGAATTAAGGGGTAGACCGTAAACCCTAAATTTCTAACATGCAAAAGATAGATAAATATCCATCACAAAAAGAAAGGTATATAAATATACTAATAAAGGTACACTTATTAAGTTCAAATATACCCATATGGTCGCCAGTACAGTTTCCTTTCTTTCTAAAAGGAAGGCACTCTATTCATTTCTATTAATAGCAAACACGGATCATTCAGTTTATTTACAAATTAAGTAACAAGTGTTACTTCATGTTTGATACATTTGTTGAGTTCACCAGCAGATTTCTGTCACAAATAAATGCATGAAGTCCGCAGGCATGATTGGGCTTTGCCAACAACCTAATAATGACATTTTTGCTAACTATTCGTTGTTGCCCAACAAATTTAGTCCAACACAAACACCACCTAATCCATTTGATTATGCTTATTGCATTACACAAACGCAAGCATGCATGCAATTTTTACCACTTGTGAGACTAACATTGTGTTCGTTGGCTCAAAATGCATTGCAAATATTGCTCTCTTGCCTTCGAATGGACCTCATCCATTACATATTTTGCATTGAGAAAAAACCGAAGAGTCCACACACAAACCTGGATCAATACCGGGCATACCAAATTTGTTTCTTGTATCTGAGATTTGTGGATTGTTCTATGGCAGCGCAGCAATTTAATATCAACTCATGGATTTACTCTAAAAGGCAAATGCAATTTAATGTAGACAACATGAAACATGTCATCGCGTATCTTCCTTATTTTTAGGCAATTTAGGTCCCTCGCTTGAGGAGTTTCTTTTATGTTTCTATGAAAGGTCTGAGGAATGTTTTTAACTCTTCGTATGGAATAAAAATACCATGGCTTCACAGCCAATGGCCACAAGTAATATGATAATTTCTATGCCATGTTTGCTTAAATAAATGATTTCTCCAAGAGACGTATAACCCCCATCCTCTATGGTATATTTTAAGTTATATGTCATATATCTTCTATATGTATTTCTCTCAACATGCAAGCATGCCACCTCAGAATGCGACATGCATGGAAAAAGTCTCACCTCAACATGCAATCATGCATAGAAAAAATCTACCTCAACATGCAAACATGCATGAGAATTTCCATTCTATTATACTTGTAACACCCGTGTGTTACTTAAGGATAATTAAAATGCATCGATTGTCATTTAGAATTAAATTTTGCTTAACTATCATTTTTCTAATAACTCAGGCATGCTAGTATTTATAAATAATTTTGGAGATAAATATCTTAAGACCAATAGGTGCATCCCAATCATTAGTAGATTTTCTTTGTATTAGAAGATGGTGGAGTATTGCATTTGCTTGAGCAATCCACGTACACTTACATGCATGCATCAATGCATGGCATGCACCACATCCATGGTCTGTACTCAACGCACTGCATGCATCCATCTAGTCACCGTTGCCGTAATGCATGTACGTAGCCTGCCGACTAGCTCAGTAAGGTTAGCTGCATTTTCTTCTCACAGGCCAGCTAGCTCTTGGATTACACTGTACCACCGTCTAGGGC
Source organism: Triticum urartu (assembly GCF_003073215.2). Taxonomy (NCBI): domain Eukaryota; kingdom Viridiplantae; phylum Streptophyta; class Magnoliopsida; order Poales; family Poaceae; genus Triticum; species Triticum urartu. The sequence continues at coordinate 601,826,749 of NC_053028.1, forward strand.
AGTAGATATTTTTGCATGCAGCGATGAGAAGGCTTGTTGCATGGCTACGTGTCTTTTCCTTGAGAGATAGAATGTACGTGTCATTGCTCTGGTTAGAAACATATGCATGCATGAGCTAGTAGGTGCATTGAACCAGCCATTAGGTGAAGCAAAGGGGCACTAGCTTATCCTTTGGAGCAAGCAGGAGTTACGGCGGCAGCTGGACGACGATTAATGTGTTCACAAGGAGCTACTCACTTGTTACCAGTATATAAGGCGACCAGGTGCTGTAGCGTAGGACCATTGACACACTAGGTTAGAGTCGTCTGATGGAAGAAGAAGTTGGAGCTATCGCTGGTGTTGTTCCTAGCGACCGCGTGGTAGACGGGTACTGCTGTCAGGCAAGTAGCAGTTCCTCTGTTCATATTTCGTTACTGTGCTTGGTCCTGCGACTTGCACACTGTTACACTGATCTAGAGATATACTGCTGCTAGTATTTCTTTTGCTAGCCACTGTACCGTGATATATGAGTTCTTCTGCAACTGTCCTCTGTTCGTTGGCCACGGTACCGTTGAAGAGAAATATGTTCCGGTGAGCAAGTAATCGTCGTGATTATTTGGGCTTACGTGGAGACGTGAGGATTACTACATAATTTTCATCATACCACTGACCTCCTTATTTCCATATTCACATATTGTCTATATTGGTGTCACGACCGCAAACATATTGTACCGGTCACGGTTCAGGTATGGGACTGTCTGAGTTCTCCGCTGGGGGCAACACTTGTTCTGAACAGGGTATCGGTGATGGATCCTTGGGAACGACCCATACTAGTAAGTCAAGTTGTCGTGCCTTAGGGGGACGAAGGGCTCTGCTCTTCTAGAACCCACGTGGTTCTGGTCGAGACTGTCGATGTCGGAGTACCCCTCTTAAGAGTGTAAAAGTGTGAATATTCACCCCTGTGAGTCCCGGGTAGGGAACCTTGCTGGTCACGTGTGATACCAATATTTTCCCTATACACCGCTATAAATATTTCCAGTATTTCGTTGAACTCTGTTTAATATCATCTTTTAATTCAGCCTTTTGCACTACTTTATTTTCCGCCGCTAAATCTGTCCATTGCTGTGGTATCATTTCCTTGAAACTGAATTACACCGATGTGATATCCATAACACTTTCTCCTTTTGTACCCTTGAATAAATGCTACTTGCTGGGTATGAATCATCATACTCACCCTTGCTTAATTTCTATTTTTGCAGCCCAAAGTGGTAATGATCCTGAGCTTGGCTTTGAGCAGTAGGCGTAGCACGCGCCGGGAGGGAATAAATTGAAGTACTTTAGAAGTTTATTTTCAGCAAGAACTATGTATCCCCAGAATAAAGAATACATGCTTATTATGTGTATTATTGTGAAAAGTTTTAGTTTAGGCCTCACATGTTTATAATCTTTTGTTTATAAACGCGTGACGGCTGTTACGTCCGAACCATGTTTTGGGGCGTGACAATGCTATTCCCTCTGGCCCTAAATATAAATCTTTTTAGATATTCTATAATGGACTACATATTGAGCAAAATGAGTGAATCAACACCCTAAAATACATCTATATACATCTGTATGTATAGTCCATATTAAAATCTCTAAAAAGACTTATATTTAGGAACAGAGGGAGTATTATATTTTACACATATTTTGACCACTATGCAATATTCGAGCACTATAAATCATATGTATTTTTGGTTTTATTTCTCATATTATTACTCCAAATATTCATGTTCCATATTGTAACGCCCTCGATGCGGCTATAGCTCCCACGTGTCGAGGCACGACTTAGAGACATAACCGCATTGAAAGCAATGTCGCAAGTTAGGAAACCATCACAAACATCCCATGTAATATAATAAAAGGGGAGATACATAGTTGGCTTACACTCGCCACGTCACATCAAAGTACATAAATAACATCCATCAAACAAACACTCATGGCCCGACTACGGCGCCAAAATGGAAAAGAACCCAACATGCGACAAGCCCTGAATCGACCCCAACTAGGCACCACTACGGATCATCAGGAAAAGACACGAAGTAACGCTGAGAGTCCTCGTCGAACTCCCACTTGAGCTCGTACTCGTCACCTGGAGCGGAAACACCTGGACCTGCATCTGGAGTTATAGTATCTGTGAGCCACAGGGACTCAGCAATCTCGCACCCCGCGATCAAAACTATTTAAGCTTAAGGAAGGATAAGGCATGTATATGTGGAGCTGCACAAGCGACTAGCATATATGTGGCTAACTTATACGCAAAAGAGAGCGAGAAGAGGAGGCAAAGCGCGAGCGAGATCTAGAAGAACAACCTGCGCAAGCATAACTCCAACACCGTGTCCACTTCCCGGACTCCGCCGAGAAGGGGCCATCACGGTAACACACACGGTTGATTCATTTTAATTAAGTTAGTTACAAGTTATCTACAACCAGGACATTAACAAATTCCCATCTGCCCATAACCGCGGGCACACTTTCGAAAGTTCATCCCTGCAGGGGAGTCCCAACTTAGCCCATGACAAGCTCTCACGGTTCAACGAAGGAATAGACCTCCACCCAAGACGTTCCGATCAGGCTCGGTATCCCGGTACAACAAAACAACTCCGACAATGGTAAAACAAGTCCAGCAACACCACCCGCTGTGCCGACAAATCCCGATAGGAGCTGCACATATCTCGTTCTCAGGGCACACCGGATAAGCTAAGCGTACGGGAGCCAACGTAACCCAAGTTGCCAAGGGACGGCCCCGCACGGTGCTCTAGGTTGGACCAACGCTCAGAGGAGCACTGGCCCGGGGGGGTAAAATAAAGATGACCCTTGAGTCCGCGAAACCCAAGGGAAAAGGGGCTAGGTGGAAAATGATAAAACCAAGGTTGGGCATTGCTGGAAGAGTTTTATTTAAGGCGGACTAACAAAGGGTTCCCATTATAACCCAACCGCGTGAGGAACGCAAAATCCGGGAACATAACACCGATATGACGGAAACTAGGGCGGCAAGAGTGGAACAAAACACTAGGCGAGAGGCCGAGCCTTCCACCCTTTACCAAGTATATAGATGCATTAAGATAACATAGCAATATAATGATATCCCAACAAGTAAATAAATTTTCCAACAAGGAACGGCTCCAATCTTCACCTGCAACTAGCAACGCTATAAGAAGGGCTGAGCAAAGCGGTAACATAGCCAATCAATGGTTTGCTAGGACAAGGTGGGTTAGAGGTTCAACATGGCAATTGGGAGGCTGACAAGCAAAAGGTAGGCATCGTAGCAATGGCATAGCAAGAGCGAGCAAACTAGCATAGCAAAGATAGTAGTGATTTCAAGGGTATGATCATCTTGCCTACAAAGCTGTCAGAGTTGACTGGATCCTCAAAAGCCAACTCAACGGGCTCCTCGTTAGCGAACTCGTCTCCCGGCTCTACCCAAACAACACAAACAAGCAACAAGGATACAATCAACCACGTGCAAGCTCAAGCAATAAGATGCAAAGATGGTATGCTATGCGGGATGCGATGCGGGATGCAAAATGCATGATGTGACAGGAAATGCATGAACCTGGCCTCAACTTGGAAAACCAAATGTGCCACTGGATAGAGGGGATGAAATATCTTGAAAACGATATAAAGATCATTGGAATCGGAGTTACGGTTTGGAAATGGCAAGCGTTTTAAGATATGGCACCGGTCTGCGATTTACAGCAAGTAGGCATCTAAATGCAATGAAATGAACATGCTACAGCCACCAAACATGACAACAAAAGACATGGAAGGGATGTACACAAGATGCTTATCAAAACACTAGCACTGAGACACGGCCAATTCATCCATTATGAGGTTCAAACAAGCATGGCAAAAACGCATATGCAAAACAGATTTCAGACTTAGTGAAATTAACACTAGTCTGAAATTTCAGACCACGATGCTCTTTTCGAAGCAGCAAAACAACATGATACAAGACCTGAATATGAAAAGTAAGAACATGGCATGGAGATACTCAAAAAGCTTAACAAAAGTCCCAAAGTGACCTGGGGCCAAAAGGGATCACAAAATACTCTAACGAGCACACGAACATAGCTCAAACACAATCAGTTTTCAGACTTAGTGAAAACTGAGACATGCTGAAATTTAACTCACGAAGGCATGTAAACAAGCTCGATGCACTCACCACGGTGCAAGTCACAGCAAGACAAACATATATCCATTAAGAAGGCACAAAATTATAGCTAGACATGGCAAGAACAATGGCATGGCATGCACGGATCAACTACAATAACTCCGGCAAAATCGCAAACAAGTTGACAATCTGCCCAGATTCACAACGAAGCAAAAGTAGAGCTCGATTGACTCAAGCTATGGTGCTCCATAATTGCAAGTAAAGGCATGGATGGATAGAGAATAACATGATTAACAAAAGTCCCTTACTGATCATCCTCAAAAGAGACACAGATCGTTAGGAAACAAGCTAAACATATGGCATCATGAACTAAAAATCCCAGACTTAGAGAAAATCACTAAGTCCCTGAAAACAGATATCCCGGGTGCCTCTCTTTGCAAGCTTGCACAAGTCACCACACGCATCGTAAAAATGCATGGGTTGCACCTCTGGCAAGTAGACAAAATGTTTAACAAAACATGTGAAGGACTCACAGGCATATCATGCACACAACAATCATGGCAAAAATGACAAAAGTGAAGGATGAACTATCGGATCTGCCAAATAACTCACGAAGCCTCCTTCTAGCAGCATTTCGGGCATCAAGATGAACTCAAATGAAAATGATGCAATGGAATGAAATGTTGTACTCTTCGAAGCGAACATTTTGATATACTATATGTCCAAAACAGAGCTACGGATGCGGAGATATCATCGGTCAAAGTATGCATAAAAAACTAGAGTTAGGAGGAGAAAAGTCAACCGTAGACAAATCCCAGATCTAGATCCGGTTGCACTGTTCACGCGCGGAAACCGAGGAACGCCGGAGATGAACTTGAAGCTTGCCGGAGTCTTGCCGGAGCTCGTCGTGGAAGGAGAGGCCGGGGCTCCCGCCGGCGAGGACGTGGGGTCGCGGGGCCGGCCGTATGCGGGGCGGCGGAGCCGGCCGGTGGGCGGCGAGGGGCGGCGCGGGCCGGGCGGCGGGGAGGCGAACGGCGGCGAGGTCGGCGAGGCGAGGTGGCGGCCGTGGAGGTTCCGGCCACCGGAGCGCGGGAAGAAGCGGCGGCGCGGGGTGGAGAGACGGCGGCGCGGATCTGGCCCGTGGGGGCGAGGGGCGGGCCTTCCGCGGGCCGGCGGGCTTCGGCGGCGGTGGAGAGTGGCGCGCGCCACGTGGCGTCACGCCAGTGGCTGCGGGCGGCGGCGGCGAAGCGTCCGGCCGAGTCGGACAATGTCCGGCCGGTCGCGGAGATGTTTTTTTTAGCTAGGGTTTCGGGGGAAGGGAGAGATCCGAATTCGGAGGGGGCTATTTATAGGCATAAGTGGAGCTAGGAGAGTCCAAATGAGGTGCGGTTTTCGGCCACGCGATCGTGATCGAACGCTCTAGGACATGGAGCTGAGTTTGGTGGGTTTTGGGCCAAATTGGAGGGGTGTTGGGCTGCAACACTCACGAGGCCTTATCGGTCCCTCGGTTAACCGTTGGAGTATCAAATGAAGTCCAATTGATACGAAACTTGACAGGCGGTCTACCGGTAGTAAACCAAGGCCGCATGACAAGTCTCGGTCCAATCCGAAAATGTTTAATCCCCACACACGAAAGAAAGCTAGAAATGACCACCGGAGGAGAACGAAGCGCCGGAATGCAAAACGGACAACGGGGAAAATGCTCGAATGCATGAGATGAACATGTATGCAAATGCAATGCACATGATGACATGATATGAGATGCATGAAAACGAAAACAACACACGGAGACAAAGTCCCGAACCCGAGAAATAAATATAACTTAACGCCGGAAACGGCAAGAGTTGGAGTACAAATTGGGAAAGTTATATCTGGGGCGTTACATATATAACCAAACCTCATTGAAATATTGCAAAACATTTCTGCAACAATGTGCGGGTCTCATCTTGTAAGACAAAACATGGGGGGCCAAGCTAGACGGTGGAAGCTATGGATTTATCTTCAGACAACGTTGTCATCTTATAACGGTAAACAATAAAAGCAATTATTTACCAAAGATTTTGCAAGAAACTAAGGGCATCTTCGGAAGTACTTATCTCATCATTATTAAAACATGTCATGTAGTATTTCTAATGAGGTGGCAAGTAGTAAAGGGAGAGAGAGAGAGAGTACGATTGTATGAATATGAACTAACAACCTATGCACAAGTTCCAAGATAATAAGAGAGAGAAAACTCTCATATTCTCTCATGTCTCATTTGCCAATCTAAGATACAACTGTTGTAGTGCTTGTTCGAGACGACCATTTTGGCTCTAGGTGCATATGCTCCCTGACGAAC